>NW_026623235.1:2995688-3005694 GCF_030028575.1 Malurus melanocephalus
TCTGCATATTGGGCTTTCTGTTCCCCTTAGAAGGGAGTCTCCTACTGCAACTATCCCACTTCTGTTCRCAGAGGAGGTCATGATGTGGAATAGAGGTGGTGTTGCTTTAGGAGGCCCCACTATCCCAGAAAGACCTTTGCCCACCTCATCAACTGTCTGGCCTTCTAGCTCCAGAGCCTCACACCTTTGTAGAAGGTGCCAGAAYTACTTGTCAAATTCCAAGGACGAGGAACCTTCCTCCCACTACGTGTAGTGACCTGCTTTCAGCTCTCATAATGAACAGACCCTTGACTAACAATCGTTTGACTAATTACCCTGCAGGGTTCTGAATCCACCATTTTCCTCTACAATAGAAGTTTACGACTCCCGAGAGTTTTGAGACTGTAAATTCTCTGGAAATAACYGGTCAATCTCTTGCTCCTTTGCTAAAATACCATGTAGCTTTTTCACCTCCTCCTGCAGCTCCTTCACCTAGTGACAYAGCTCTTCAACCACAGCACACCTTCTGCAAAAGAAATGTTGGCTGCACCCTCAGGGAGAGGGACCAGGCACTKCTGGCAACCTGTGACCTGGAGAGTTGCAGTGATAGTAACCATAAGTGTTAGCTGTAATTTTCAAAAACATAGTGATAGGCTTTACCTGAGCCAAGGATCTCCAATACCTTACTAGGAAATAAAACCAAAAGAGTCTACTTGAGCTGAACACCAAGAACATTAGCAGTACCTTTCCTACCCCAGAAGCGTGATCATAGAAATAACAACCACTATTTCCAGCTAAGTTTACAGAAAACATATAATTTTATCAACTAGTTTCCATACTTAAAACATGCATATTTGGCTGAAAGACTTGTAAGTATGGTGGAAGCTGCATCACTATTTTAGCTAATGACTTAAGGGGGATTGGGAGTGTACATTTGACATTTGAATATAAAAATTGACCACTAACGTTTGCTTCTTCTGGCCAATACCTTTTTAATATTAAGCAGTGTGCCACCTTTGAGAACTGATCCAGACAGAAATAGACCCATTGATGAGAGTGTTGAAAGCCTCTTAAACACATAGACCAGATCCAGATAACTCCAGACAGGGACCACCTGCCCTCATTTGTAYGGAACTTCCCAATTCACACCTGTACCAGCGAGGGCTTGGCTACAGACCCGGCTGGAACTGCTGCTGCTGCTGTAATGTGCACAAGCGGGATGCCAGTCCAACCTGGAGCACGCAGTGGCACCAAGTACACAGCAGCTGGTCACCAGGAGGAGTGACAGGGCTTCAGTCCACACAACTCAGCCCAGCACCTCCTGTGGGCACATTTTTGAAGAGGRTCACTTAAGCTTCGAAGTGAGTTAAAGCATATTGACACAATAATGAGAAATTCTGAAGAAAGGAAAACTGAAATAAGCAGGTTGTATACAGTCTGCATGCACAAGCCCTGAAAATACAGACCTGCTGCCATTTCAACTAAGACTGCAGCACTTCCTTGAATGCAAAAACGTCAGTGGAAAAACTTATTTAAAAATAYAGCTTAATTATTGAACATTATTTGTTCTGAAAGAGCAAATGCAGACTAATGAAAGTTACTTGCACATATTTAACRGATTTWAATATTAACACTAAAWTTGCTAGAAAATATGAAGAAAAAAACAGATTTTCCAATTAATATATATATATATGGAAGATTTAACTTTTGCATGCAGTTTGGAAGCAGGAAAAAAAAAACCCCAAAATCAAACATTTTAAAATGGGGAGGATTTACCCTACTTCCCCAAAATTTGCCCTATTTCCTACCAAAATTACCTGTTCCCATTCTATAAAGTGGCAGACCTTAAAAGGTAGTWGGAAATTACTCTGTTTACCATATTCACTTCAACTACCCTTCTCTGTGTTAAAAAGGAAGAAACTGCAATACATATAACTGAAAAAAATGCCAAATAATTAAAATTATTTCTTCTTTATACTATTCTGATACCTGAACTGCAACAGTTGAGATGTTTTCATGCAAATGTTGATTTCCATTTTATAACYGTACATTTTTCCAATGAAATCAAACCACCTTCACATCAGCCCCTGTACAAATGAAGACTTCCACATATAGAAGGGTGTATGGAAAATATTACTAAACAAGTTGATAAAATTTCAGTAGTTGAAATGCATCAATTTCAGTAATTTAAAAGTCTCTTTCAAATYCAGGATAAATAGGCTATCAAAATCATAGGGACTGAGCTAAAAGTCACCTGATAGTCGTTTCCTCCATTATACATTGTTTGTAGCAAACATCTGGCTATCATCTCCTTCACGACCTCCCTGGACTTCCACTCACTCAACCTGCTCTACTGTACCACTACTTAACAGTGTTTTTCCTCATGACTCACCCTTAATACAAATTAAACACACTGTTCCTTCTTACAACCATCCAGGACACAGGAAAAAATCTTTGGCAAAAACATTTTTCTTTGTAGAAACTTAATCAAATGTCCCTTCACCCCCTCTACACTGAAGAAACCAAGAGCACACTATAGAAACCAGGAATCCCAATTAAGAACTACCATCACCATTACTATTAAACAGTTCATTATTACAGTTATAATACTAAAAAAGGGGGAGGAGGGGGGGAGAGGGAATTTTCAGTAGCAGGTAACTCAGCAAGAAAAGCAGTGTTGTTTGAAGCTCAGTATCTTCGGCCAAATCAAATACTCAGATGCTACCAGACAAGCAGTTCTCCTACCTTTGCCACTCAGCAAAGCCTCAAAAAGTTATAACCTACACAAGTTACAATTTGTATATAGTGATGGCTTTATTTCATGACTGAAAAACTGTATCAAAATTTTATCAATAGAAATAGAAATAAAGACAGATCTTTTCCCTGTTCAACTTATTAAGATGGATCAGATTTTATTAATTTATTAGCAAGAATGAGAAGGATCAGAGTCTGGAGCCAAGTGCTCCTTCTTTTATGTTAAAGTGCCCTTTAAATGCAAGAGGATAAAGCAAAGGGGAATCTTAAGGAACATGTCTGTATTGTACAAAGGGCTGTGCAGGGAACCCGAGGCTGGACTGAAGTGCAGATCTGCGCACCAGGCCTAGAGCCGTGCCTTGTGACACCAGCTCCTAAGGGACACAGCTGCACCCCACCAACAGACACGTGTCCTTACTGATGTCTACTCTGATCCCTCCATCCAAGATGGCTGCACTCCATYCCATGTAAACTCCTCTGCCTGCTCCCAGCAAGCCTGAGTTATTATCACTCTCTCCATGGCATGATGTGTCCCAGATCTGATGAAAGTCATCTACTGCTCTTTCAGATTACAGGTCTTGTTTAACAGGTGCTTTCATTCCCAGGTTGACACATTGAACTAGCATCTCTCCTATACCAGTTTCCCATTTGAGTACGGTCTTGATTTTTGCAACTCCTCTTTGCATTGTGTCAGATTAAAATCTAAATCACAGTGATGACAAGGAACACTGATACTGTAAACAGACACCTCTTTAAATAAAGTGTGATCAAAGCATCGAGTAGCCCAATAAAACCCAGGTGGCTCTATCTTATCATTTGCCATACTCATTATTTCAAGTGTCCCATTTAATAGATTTACAGATGTCAACAAATGGTTTGTGCCAGTTCTTTCATTTCTGGCTCTGTTTATATATCTAGTGCCTTTTGATAAGAGGGTCTTATATTAAAAAAAAAKTTTAAAAATACTCATTTTAAAATGAGGCATTTAGCCATAGGTGGCAAAACCACAGAAACCAGTGTGTCTTTGTATTATTCACCATCTACATAAAGCTTAGCTAATTACAGAAGAATACTAAATGACTCATGTTTTCCATAGTTTCCTGTGGGCCAATGTTTGTCCTGGAATGTCAAAAAAATTTAAAAATTTAATGACAACTGCAAGTTTCATGTAAAAAGTCAAAATTTTTTATTACTTATGGAAGTCTTTACTTTTAAAATTACTGTAACCTCTGATACCAAGCAGGCAAAGAGAAAAAAACTGATTTGACATTTATTCTTTATTTTAACTTTGTGCTTTATGCATCCAAATACACCAATTTATTTTTCACTTGAAAACCACTGCAAGAAAAATGGCTTGGATGATTTGGTCAAGTATCATACAATGGAGCACTTCAGATAGTAAGAACCTTTTTTCAAATGTCATTTTTAAAAGTAAAACCTAGAGCTCARATTTCTATATTTGAGGATAGAGGGACGTTTTGTTTTTATTTCTACACCATTGCATCAAAGTAGAATTTTACAAGGTGTTTCCTTATCCCTCACCTTTGTCATTCATCATTTCAAGAGTAGTGTCTTCTTCCCCTCCAARCACATTTTATTTTCTGACCCACCATTTCAATTTCTTTCCATACAAAGAAGAGACAAAATTTTTGCACGGAACTCAGGTTTAGAGGTCTAACATTTCTAAAATGCTATGGATTTTGTCTTCCAAACCCCTACTTGCCTTTCCGTTTTAACTGCAATTTCAGTTTCCAAATTAGCCAGGTAGGGATGCCAACAATATTCCCTGAAAGCCATTAAGAACTGGACACCAAAACTCCTGTGCTGTTTCTAAAATGTTTGAGCAAGTATGTGTTTGTATAATGTTCAGGACACCCAGAGCCAGCTGACRCCTCTGGGCATGAGCACACTAAAGCATAAATCAGGTCACGCTTCCTAGTTTGAGAGCTACACAGCTTTCAGGGTGGGAGCACTAACCTCATTCCAATTTACATCTAAACATTTCTTACTCCCACTCCTTATTCCATCTCCTCAGCATTCCTCCTATCTTCAACACTTGGTGCCTATTGGAAACCACCACCGCCTGCAAGACTAGTTTCTGTAAAGTGACCAATCCCAAACCCATCCTCAACTGTCCTTTCCTCTAGTGTTCCATCAGTAACACACCAAATGAATTTGACACTGAACTAATCTAAAAAGCAAGCACATGACAGAACAAAAATATATATTAAAAATGTCTGTGTGTATATATACATATACTTGCAGGTAGATATTTCATTAACATTTTCTGGTTTAGCAATTACTCTTCTGTTTCTGAAGAGAATTGTCATATTTGATCTAGTTCCTGAGTAGTTGGTGTTTTACTCTTGTCTTTCTTGTACATGATGGACAGCATGTAACTATACAGCAACATAACAAGTCTTAAAAACCATGCACAGTAGAACTGAAATAACAAAAAAAAAAAACCTTATATCTTTAGTTACTCCTTATAGGACTACGGAAAATGTTTCTCAGCTACAAGAACCACTACGCTCAGGGGACGAAGACTTTCAGAATTTTCTGAGTAACAAAGACCTCCATTTTTACAAGTGCCTGTTGTTCCACTGTGTGAGAAAGGCTTCTAAGTCTCAGTGTGTACCAGGACTGGCACCCAGTGTCCAAACTGCATCCTTACAACAGCCTCTTCAGTTCCCTTCTCAGTTTTTCCTTGATCCTTTCTCCCAGGCTGCAGCTACAGAAAATCAGCAGTTCTCTGCATAAACTCTACATATACTCAAATTAAAGCAGTTTACACACACTTTTTGCCAACTTATTTTAATCAAATATGCATAGAGGAATGAAATTTTCAACTATTCAAATGTGGACAACAACTGCCAAGCGCGGTAAAATACTTCAATTAAGCCATACATCTACAGATTTAAACTCTGAATGAAATCAAAATTTGTGTAGACTATAGTCTTTCAACTGTACTCAACAACTGACTTCACAGCCACAGACTGATTTATTCTTGATCATTTCCATGGCTTTAATAGCCCAAACCAGTCATCCCAAACATGTTTTGTGAGAACAGAAGTAAAAATCACTAAAAGAATTGGGAAAAAAAAACAACCCAAAACAACAAACRAGCAACGAACAATTTTCATGTTTTGCAGCTATGCGGGATTTTAAAGATCATCTACTCTGCTTAGCTGAGACAACTGACTAAAAATGAGAGTAACAAATGAAGAAAATAAAATTGTTTTGTTCTTCGCAAAATTGATCAGAGAGACAATACTTTCTTATAAACAAGATTCAACACCTGGAGTAAGTTATAAGGAAAACTTCCCCCAAACTGCTGCAAAAGCAACAATTTCTAGTTTTGTTTTCTTTCACTATCACAAACAGTTCAGAGTGGCAGAAAACAGAACAAGATAGAACACTTAATTATTAGAACAGTTATCCTAAATAAACAGCTATTATTCTATCAGTTGGTAAGAGCACAGTATGGAGCAATAGAAACTGGTAAAAAAGAAAAACAGAAAAGCAAAACAAAAAAAGAACATAATGAGGGAAAGAAAAAAAAAAAACATTTCCCTCTACATGTGGAAGTCAAATTGCAAACACCCCTTTCAGTAATTTTGCCAAACTCCATCTGGTCAGTTTTCCTGTTTCACAAAATTGGCACAATTTAAGCGTTTATCAAGAACTTCAAAATCCTGATGTTCGGTGTCTACAGTTCCTCTCTTACCCCTCCGATTTTTCTGCTGCATAAAAGAACATTATAAAATCTTCAAGACGCACCACACAGATCAGGCTTTTATATATAAATATATATATATATATACACACACACACACACAGAGACACTGAATCGCATGTTCAAATCCTGTTGAACTACCTCCCTGGTAAGATTTATTTTGTTTCAACGATACTTGTACTTGCTAAAACACGCACAGATTGCACAGCAAATATAACTCTTGTTAGGTGCCTAATATGGCCAGGGAAACCATTTTGATTATTCTGTGCCCGCTTATGCATTGTCCTACAAAACAATAAGATAGAAGAGCAAGAAAGAGAGCAATTAAGACAGTCTAAAAGCACATCGGGAATCACTAAAATCCACTCTAGCCAAGTCAGGAACAATATGACTGATGAATAGGCCATATTATATTAGGATTGTTAGCAAGTGTTAAAAAATTATCCTTAGCAGATGTCCCTTATGACCTAAATATATCACACAAAGAACATGCCTGTCTTGTTTTCTAAAAAAGTTTTAAGAAATCTTTCCATTTTTATTACTGACTACAACTCTACACTGCAGCGTGTCGACTATAAATATGTACAGAAGATTTATCACACAATACTTACAAAAATATATAAGTATTTTATTGTAAACAACCTATTTTCATGAATATTTTTCTACTGCATGAATTTACACTGTACTGAAGCATGTAATCCAATAAGACAAATCAAACTGTATTCAGCACAGTGAAACAAAAGACAAGCTGCATACTACAGAAACTTATCAACCAACAACCACAAACCAAAACAGAGAAAATATCTTCAGTTAGATGTGTGAGAGCCTTATCTGCAATACATACGTTTTGTATCTCCTTAGTCAATAAGGAATTATATAAATTTAAGCCACTATACACTATTACACATGCAACTACGCACACTCTGCTCTTCTTCAGCAGAGCTTTAAAGAAGTTTTTACTTTCTTAAATTCTGCTGATATTAAGAATCTATAGACTGGCTTACCTTCAAACTACAGAGATAAGTAAGATTTGCTCAGTTTCAGCTTTCTTAGTTTCTCCACATATTTCTGACTGCACCACTGGACTTCACAACAAATATAAATCATAAACAGCTAATGCTAAAATAAAGATACAAACTTAAACTGTACTAAGGATATTTCTCTTTTTTTATCAAAGTCTAGTATTTTTCTTCAAATGCTGTAAAGTTCTATAATTTCTATGAAAAAAATTATTATAACTCTTTAACTCCACTGCTGCAGTAAGTTTCCTGCCAGCAAAACTGACTTCGAGTCTGTTCCTCAAGTATTTAATTCTATATTGAGTCCTGAACCTTGGGCCAGTTTCTTGTCTCTGTCTTTCCATCAATAAAATAAATGTAAACACTATGAACAAAATCAGTGCAACTTGGGTTTCACGTGTACTATACCTCAAGTATGGAACATTGTCTTAGAGAATAATGCTACATAATTTTTCCATATTATGCTGTTGATAAATCCACAAAACACTATCAAACAAGAAATAAGAACTAAAAAATTTTTTTATAATTTACTGCTATTACTTATTTCAATCAGTTTCTACTACCTTTCACACAGATGTATTGATTTGAACTGCTTTTCAACAGAACTAAAGGCATTTCCTTAATTTTAGCTCTCAGCAAAAAAAAAAAAAAAAAAAAAAAATAGGGGATTTGCTCATTTTGCTTTGCTTTCCTTCAGCTCCCTCAAGTTTATTACAGCATTCTTTGGGAAAGGAAATGGCTAAATACTTGCATTAGCAAAAAAGGAAAGGAGGGGGAATGGAAAGAGTAATAAGAAGGTGTTAAAAGAACTCTCTCTTCCTCTTGGTCCAGTCCCACTGGGAAAAGAGCAGATGAGCGTAGAGTCCAAACGGATGGCYGAAGCTGCAGTGGACCACGAGGACCACAAATAATTGGTCACTTCAGAAAGGACACACTACAGACCAAAGCAGGACATGCAAAAAGCACACAGTGTGATCCAGGCAATCCAATGGAAACAGCCACTCCTCTACCACATTCTCCAAGACCAACAAGTAATAATCAAGAATGAAGAAGCTGAAAGTTTTTAGCAGAACTGACCATGTTGTTGTCACATGATTTGGGCTTCCTTCTGGATGAAGCTTTAGTTCCTCCAAACACAGAGGTAGCCACAAAAAAGCAGATATTAAGTTTTTTGGGTTTTTTTTTTTTTTTTTAATATATATACACACACACACTTTTATTATTTAATTGGTTATCTGCTTCTGCACACTTTTATGTCTTGAGCCAAACCTGAGCTGATTATATTACCACCAAAAAACTATATTCAGAACAGTTCATTTGTGTATTTTACCAAAACTGCAGGTAAAAGAAACTGGTCTTTCATATTGTTGACCATATAAAAATTAATGAGTTTCTGCAAGTCTTACAAAATCATATGAAATATCCATATAAAAAACTGATTTGTATCATGATTTTAAATAAAGAATACAGCTAAGAAAGAAAACAAGCTATGATGTAAAAACTCCTGGCTTCAAGCTGAAATCTTCCATATAATGCAATGTTTAAACGTGTGGCTGAATTCGATACAATCTCCCAGCTCATTCTACTGCTGCTAAAAAATGGCTACATGCATCAAACTACCTAGCTCTTAAAAAAGACACTTCGCCAACCTCATTTTCAGGCTTAGTAAGTGAATATTCTTAAACACAACTTTCAGTAAATCACAGCATGGAAGTTATTAAGCATTATAATAATATCCCTTCAATTATGAACTATGTGAAAAACAAAATCRAACAACCTGTGACAGATTTTAAGTTACATTTTTCTGTTTTACATTGCTCAAAATGCCATGAAATACGTCTTCGTAAAAAAAAAAGTGTACGAGYTAGTAGAACATTTTGCATTTTAAATCAAATTACATTAACTTCTTTTGTAGYAAAATTTCAATGGAACCTGATTTAAATAAAACTTTAATATGTGTAGTATTTTAAGAGCAAAATTATTTCTCTTTTTTGATACAAAATTAATATTGAACAAAAAGATTAACCTACCACTTTAAAGCATTCACCCACCAGTAAAGATCAACTTGAAAATCCAGAAATGCAGTAACAAAACATTTCTGGCAGTTTGTGCAATACTATCAGAAGAGGAATAGTTGATATGCAATTTTTAAGTCTGCACAGCCCAGTAGCATAAAGCCCCTTAGACAAGACATCACAAATGCTGCCTCCTTTTTCTTAGTTACACATGGGAGAATTGGGAAGCAAAGACGCGAACCCGCAGAACAAACGTGCTCCTGTCCTGCTTTTAGGATACGCACACATGAAGTCTGAATCCAATTCTCCCTATCCACAATGAGTATACAGCACATTTAGGCTAATTTAAGAACCGAAAAAACACTGAGTGAGGATAGTAGGACAGTCCACGCACTTTGTAACATATTTTCTGAATTCATTTGTGTAAAAGATTCCATGCACTTTATCAGATGCAGGTACCGCGCGCCCCTGCGCTGCCGCAGGCCCCAGCACTGCCGGCCGGG
>NW_026623235.1:3007189-3026657 GCF_030028575.1 Malurus melanocephalus
CCCAAAACTTAACATTCAATATCCTTTTCACATAAAGAACAAAGTGAAACTTCATAAATGCATGCACAAACCTGACAGGCTTTTGCCAGCCCTCGGTAATTGTAAAGTCAACATTTACATAGTATGGCTTTCCTCCTAAATTACTACAGCCCTTATGAAAAACACGGATGATGAATCTAGGTTCTGGAACCAGAACCAAGGATGTGATTTAGGAACTTTTGGGTCATCTGTTCCTCGCCTTAGTGAAATAAAACTCAAACTTCATGTAACCTGATTTCTCCTTTTCATAAACATTTCATTTTCTTACAGTAAAAGACAACAGATATGAACTACAATTGTTATACCTAAACAGAACAAACCTATACAAACAAAAAAAGAAGAAAAAAACTGCCAGCTAAAATTGCATCTGCCTATTCAGAACATACAGTTACTGTCTGCTCAAAGACTGTCATGCAAAAATACAACAGAAATAAAAAGATATGCCTACAATGATTAAATTTTTGATCTAAAACAGGAATAACACAAGAAAAACTGACAAAATCTAGTCTGGACAGAAGCCTTTACAGAAAGGAGATGAACCAACACTTCTCGGGGGGGGACTGTGATTTAGTGACATCAGGACTTGTATAGCAATATTAGCAAAAAGAAATCAACCGATTTGGACCCTATTGCAACAAGGCTTGTGAAAGGTCTAGAAATCATGTCCCAAAAGAACAGAGAAGATGATGCTTAGGAGGGATCTCATCGGTCTCTACAACCACCTGAARGGAGGATGTGGTGAGGTGGGGGCAGGTCTGTTCWGCCACGCCTGCAGTGAGGACCAGAAGAAATGGCCTTACCCTGAGACAGGGGGGATGCAGATTAAGTATTTGCAATGTTTTGGTTTTTTTTTTTCACTGTTAGAGTAGTCAGGCACCAAAACAGGCTGCACAGGGAGGTGGTAGAGTCACCATCCCTGGAAGTGCTTAAGAGCTGTCTGATTTTAGTCTTGGGTGATGTGGTTTAGGGGTTACAGTGGTAGTGCTGGGCTGAGGGTTGGACTTGATGATCTTGTAGTTCTCTTCCAGTCTTGATGATTTTTRTGCAAGGACCAAGTGTCACAGGTGAGCGTACGGGCAGCATTCCACAAACTGCTGCTGCCCCTGGCCAACTAAAACCCTGAATAAGCACTATTTATGAGCTACAACACCTTTGTCCACATGCAACTGTATTTGAGGCTAAAAAACTGTCTTTTTTAGAGTGGAAATGTTGTACTATGTCATTTCTAGCTGATACTGAATGATTAAACAACTAAATACAACCTAAAGCCCACAAAAATAAAAATAATAGAATCTTTAATCATCTAGCTAYTTATTACCTGAAAACTGAAAACCAAAATGAACCTTCTCAAATAACAAGGTAAAAATCATGTTGGAGGTAGGGGAAGAAGGCAGCATCAGCTTCCTTCTGTAGCATTTTAGACAGAATCTAATGAAAACTGTTCATAATTATAAAAKAAAGAAAAATTACAGCAACTTATTTTGATGTATAATTATATAACTGTCTCAAAGTTTGGGTAAATATGATTGGCATATTTACCACACAACTTAATAAATTATCTTAGCTTTGTAACCAAGTTAYTAAAATACATCAGACTGAAAAAAAATTTGTTTCAAAATAATGTCTCACAACATCTATAATGAATGAGAAGATGTATACTTCATTTTTAAATGTTGTATTTCCAAGAAAGCAACATAAATTTCCTTTAAACAGGGAGAAAAGCTACTCAGTTAAAAGTACGGAAGATAGAACTAATAAAGTGCAAAGGATTGGACTTAACATGTTGCTTAGAAACAAAATTTATAGACAAGAAAAATACATTAATTTCTCAGGAAGAACATACAGAAAACAAGGCTTTCAGTAAACCTTAAGTGAGAGACAGCAAAACTATACCCAAAGATTTGGAAGTGCCATGAAGTGAAAGTACTTCTCAGAAAACTATCCTCAATAACACAAGCTGGAATACTGCATAATTTCACAGAAGTACCCTAAGCCAAAAAGACAGCAGAAATCTGATTTTCCCTAAACAAGAGTTGAATCTATGGGGTGGAGGATGTGTGGAGGGGGAGGCAGGGGGCACAGAAATAGGGGCTGTATGTGTAAATTATTGAAAGTATCTTCATAAAATTAAAGATCAGTACTTTGAAAAATAAAGTCAATGCCTATAASGGTATAAGTGCACCAGCAATAATGAAACACAATTATCTGAAAAGTTAATGCCTAACCAAAAGCCCACAGTGCAGCCCTAAAATATCAAACATTCACAATGAAGCATCTTTTGCTGAGGACTCAACAACAATTCTGCAATTTTCCTCCATTAGCTCACACATCATCAACCAAACTTCACCTACAGATTTCTGAAAGAGAGCTGGATTGAACCCTCTCACCCCCACTAAAAATCTCATGCTGCAGCAGGCCAACCTAAGTGTTTAAGACTTCCCTGACAGGAAATCTTACCAGAAAAATTACACTTTGTAAAAAGAATCATAGAAAGACAACACTGCAGGAGAAACTTTCTTAGATGAAAAACACCTGTGGATTCATAAATGGTGGACAGCCCGCCCAGATTAGCAATAAGAATTACTTGAAGCTAAAAAAACCCTCTTGTGTTTTCTGTTGYTTTAGAAATAGTCCAATTCAAGCTGCATTAAAAATGTTCATGCACTAAAAGTGCAAGCTGGATATGTTTTTTGCAATAAAAATTTTTGAAGGAATTCTGTAACAGCAAATAGTCAAAATTTGATATTATCACAGGCATTAGCAGCAAGAGACAAAATGGCACCATAACAGATGAACTAAGCCTATCTGAAGAAATGATTGCTGCAAGCAAGTTTAAATACATCTTTATCAAACTGATTCTCAAATGTCATGCATACCTATTTCAAGTTCAATTTAAGGATATTTTCTTAGCACTCTCAACAATGTGTTTTATATTAGATTTCCACAGTTTAAAAGAGGAAAACATTCACATAAATGCATCTTGCCAATTGTCCAACAGTTTGTTTGCTCAAATATCACCCTCCTACACACAAAAGCTCAATTCTCTTAACAATCACCTCGAAACCACTAAGGCAGAGGACAATACAATATCATCCTGACAAGAGWGTACAACATTAAATACTATCCAGTGTGATAGCAGCACTGAAGTGTCAAGGCCCTTATATTTTCCCTCCGTATCTCTGGGCCTGAGTTTGTGCAAATATATAAAGCCAGATAGGGTACTGAAGTAACACCACAAGTCTTAGGGGGAAGGTTTTCTYTGGATTTTAGCATCCTGAATTTTAATGTTCTGGCACGTTACAAGAGATTTCTCTACTTGAATTATCTGCATCTAGAAGAAAAAAGAATCTTTTGAAAATCTGGCAGGATGCTTGCATAGGGAAACACAGCTCCAGGGAAAACAAAGAGTGGGTATTTTTATAGAACATTATTGTTTTTCACATTGGCAAGACAGAAGACAATTCTGAGGAGCCTAAAAGATASCAAAGGCTGAAGCTGGCAACCTCAAGAGCCATTTTGTTCAGGTTTGCATCTTCCCTAGGCTCTACCACATAGGTTAAAGGGCTGAACAGATCCCTAGTAAAGGGAATGCAGACTGAACATGAACACTTCGCATTTTCTAAATGGTTCYGTCTATTCACACATATTTCACTGAGAAGAATATAGAGGCAATGTCTCTGTGATCCATACAGTAGAGGCTAGGGAAGACAGAAACCAACGAGAAACTCTCCTGAATTGGCTTACAGGGTTTAGCATAGGCAAGCTCCCCTGACCTGGCTGCAGATTCCCCACCAATGCCGGCTGTAGCATCAGCCTCACTACCATGCAATCACTTCCCACTCTGGCTAGAGTTTGCTCTGCTTTCTGTGCCTACAGCATGGGAACGGAAAACTGAAAAGCCAAGCAGTCCAGGTGAGAGAAGCTTTGTATTTGGATGTTACTTAATGCCAGGATTATTGCCCACTTGCTAAAAAAGAGAAAAAGAAAAGACTGGTACCAAAAATCACTTTCTTGGAATGAAGTTTCTACCAAACAGGAACAGTTGAACCCTGCATACCAGATCACAGGCTTACAGCTCAGCATGGGAGTCATCCTATGGTGAGCTGAATCCATCTCCAACACTGAGAAATTCATCTCAATACTTGCTCTCCTATCAGCTACATGGAAATAATTCAGCCGTTTTCTACAGAAAAAAATGAAGCATAGAGTTCAATTAAGAATTTAGATTACTTCAATCCTTTGAAGAGCTCCAGAAGAGAAGGAATCTTAAAATCTTTTTTAGGCTTAAATAAAATATAGTTCTGACCCAAGCACCATGTTAATGTAGGACATTAAAGATTTCTTTTTGTTTTGCACATTTTTTTCTTTGAGCCTGTATAATCCCACAAAAGAAGCAATAAACAGCTACAACACCTTACCAAGTTGCAAAGAATTCTTAAAATTATCTCTGGTATAAAAGCAGGGTCCAAGATTCTTTTGTTATAAGAGAAAATATTAATTTAATAATACCTAATCTCATTGTAAGCAAGAAAAAGCAGTTTATATTTACAGATTAAGCAATCTTGCTCCAATTGAATTATCAAAATAGAATCAACTGCAACTACTTTGACAATACTGCCTSTTTAGTTACTCCTGAAGTTAAACTGACTCTCTTTAAGCTGCAATAAGGTTTTTCTACTAGTATCATTAAATAYACACACAGATAATATCAAGATTAGAATGGCAAGCCCTTGAAATTTGCTTTATAAATGTGATGTCATTCTGTGCCAAGCCAATCACACGAACTACAGTGTCAATAACARAACATCACTAGGACCAGCAACAAAACACTGAAATAAACCAGCCATGCTACTTTCTAGCTGACTTGGAGAAGCAAAATTACTACCCAGACTTCAAGTCAGCCAAAGCCTCTCAAAACTTACAAAGCTCTGCGCTCCGGGCTTTCAATGAGTACTTAACATGTACAAATAAATTCACAGAGAGGCAATCTATGTGCCAAGCTACATCCAGATGTGTATGTATGCACACACATACACACAGCCACCTCCACAAAAAGCTTTACACTGATTATGAATTATGGACAGGAAACTAATGTAACTTCCTGTGTGGACAGTCTTATCCTAAAATAAATGTGTCCATATAATACAGTATTCATCCCTRTAAATTCCCTTATACAGACAAGCTTTAAGTTGGATATTCAGGATAGCACTGCAATTTACTCGCTGACACCTCAAGCCACATTAAAAAATCTCTCCAAGTACATACAATCTTCTACTCACTGTAAGGGGAAAAAGTCCTTCTTAGCCCATACAGATTTTCTTTTTAGCCTAAGTTTTACAAAACTACAACTATTACCTTCATCAAAGTCTGCATCATCTTCTGTATGCTGAGGGAAAGGGAAGCAATTGGTGATTTCAAGTCTGTCATCCACCACAAGACCCAGCAGCACTCCTTGGACCACTTCATTCCCCTGTCCTTCCTCTTGGTAATGTTTAATGATCTTTAACACAACCTAAAACACAAAACAATAAAATCATAGTATGCAATGCATTATTTTTGTCCTCAAACTCTATCTGGAATTCTAAATTTGTTGCACAGATTAGAGCTGCAAACCAAGTGAGCCATTGGCTTAAGCACCAGCAATTGTAATACRGGTTGAGGAACAGACAGCCATCCTAAAATTATAGGAGAAAAAAAAGACCATTAAATGAACCATCAAAATGCAGYTCTAAACCAATTTTCTGAAACACCATTCTAAAATGAAATATTGATCTTTTTTACTTTAGCTTGTTGCTGTAACTGCGAGCTTTTAATAGTATCTTGCAGGACCAATACCCCTCTTGAGGGAAACAGTGCACAAGAAACTAACAAAACATCTTTAAAAACTATGCAGAAACTAGAAGGATTTTTTAAAAGGTGCAGACCACRTCAAATTTCAATTGCAGACCACATCAAATTTCAATTGCATTAATCTTTCAAAGTACATCTCATTGCAGTTTTACTTCAATGACAGTTCAATTTATATGTTGTGAATGGCATGTCATAGGGTATTTAGGAAAAATCAATGATAAAACAAAGAAAAAAAAAGATGCACAAATTACTCCTAATATTTTTAACAATATAATTCCCACTTCCTTCCTTAAATCTGAACTCTACAATGAATAATTCTCATGAGATGATACTGCAAATTAGAACAGTATGAACAAAACCACTCAAAAATAGTCATTTGCTAGCAACATTTTATACTTAAATAACATTTTATACTCAACAAGAACTAAAATAAGGTAAGACACTAATCATAAACATAGACTTGAAAGACCCTATGCTTTGTGCATCATAAATAGGGTTTATTTTACTAAACCCTAATCCATCTACCTAAAATGCAACAGAAAATGTCTGATTATTATGTTTTCATTGAAGTAATACTACTTTAACRTTTGCTGGCAAACAGACTAGTATAATAAATTTCAGCTCAACTACCCTTAGAACAGATTTTGTGTAAGTACTGGTATTTAATGAAMATTCTACAGGCGAGGGTAAAAAAAAAGGAAGTTAAGCCCATACACCAGGAACATATATTTGYCCCTAGCTTTCTTCTCTGTTCATTAGCAGATGTCACTTTTTGTAAAACACCATTTATGTATTAAAATACCACAATACAGGTTAAATGGAAGAAAAGGGAGACTAGAAAAGAAATTATTTACAAATATATTGCCTTCTTGGGCTAAAATGGGAAAACGAGTTCACAGACAGCCCACTTGAAGGCAAGGCAGAGAGGTTAAAACTGAAAAGAAATACCTATTTCCAACTAAGTTGAATTGAAGTATCAAACTAACACTCACTGATTCCTTGTTTGTTTACAGCATCACCCTTGCCTTCTCTTGCATCTACATACACTTGCATTKAAGCAAGTCTCAATCATAGGCAGAAAACAATATTTCATTCCAATACACACGCAGGTTTACTACTCAAGTCTTTGCAGTCAAACCTTTTTATCCAATTTGTTAAAACAGGTCTATAGAGCAGAAAAACAAAGAGATACTTTCATTATATAGATCTCATTTCATGGGAAAACATTAAAGARGATCAGTGGGCAGTGAGGCAGTGTTGAACAGTCATGGAAGCAATACAGCAACCACCAGTTTGAGATCACCTGGATGWAGATGAATGTACCATAGAGTCAGCACACAAAAAGTATTTAACTTGCATTCAGTGTAAAGCTAAGGTTTATCATATATTTGCCATAAACCCTGTCTTCCACTGTCATGGAATCCAYAACTAACCTGCCAGATCACAGCACAGAGAGATCTCTACTACTCTCAGAATCTTTAGTCTTGAAAACTTTACCTCTTCCTCTATTTTTCTCATTTTTTCTTGAGCTCTCTTTACACACTGACTGTCCCTGTTAATGTGAATACTGTGCCTGTTTGATTTCATTCCAGGAGCATTTGTGATATGATGCCAGCATGCTGCAGCRTTTCTGATGATAATTGCTCACAGAAAGCAGCCACAAATGAAACAARCATGGGCTGTCACAGAGTATCAATGACTTTTTAGAGAAAGAAAACTAGGAGTTCAAAGCTCTTAAATGTTAACCAAATACTCCAATACACAATGAAGTTGTTACACAAGTCTGCAGTTTTCGATCTCCAGTCTGAAGACCAGGGCAGACATTATCCAGGAAGACACAGCCTCCAGGGATTTAGGCCTACCTGCAACCTTGTTTTCTAACTGTCTGAGAAGGGAGGTAGAGAAGGTCATGAACTCAATACTCCAAATCTCAAAACCATTAGGGCACTGTAGAAGTTTGTGTTTATGACTGCACTGGAAAATACATTCGCTACCGAAATCACTTATAAAAAGATGCATCCAAGGACACAGGATTCTTGTTTTCATTTTGTTCTTTGCTCTGGATAGTTTTATTTAGCACATAAGACACCAGTCTTTTGTACAGCAGACTCTTTGACTCTGACTGAAAAATCTGTTACCAAAATACTACCACATGACCAAGCAGGAAATGTGCTCTGAAACTTGTATTTCAGCACTAAAAACAGACCTTCAGGTGTAAAGCAGAACTATTTCTCTAGTAATAACATCAGCTACAATACTAAAAATGTTATTTTCATTTGTTTGCTAGTCTAGATACAGCAGAACAGCTGAACACTATGCAAACACCAATGCCATGATACTCCTTATTGAACATACAAACTAATACTTCATACTGAATAAACCGCACATATTCGGGAAAAATGAGCACTAACTTGTACCCATACAATTCCTAAAAGAAAAAGATGCTATGTTTGTGAAGCACTGGAACAGAATTAGAGTAGTTATATTGGTCTGAAAATAAATGTAACAAATGTTAATACAAATGATGCTAGTAACACAGCACAATAAAAAAATACCAATTTTTCCAAATAACACTTAAAAAAATCTCAAAGAAATCTAGGTGAAAACCAGTATAAGCATCTTTCAGTCAATGCTGATTCACTTTCCAAACACCATTTATAATTCCCATCCAACTATTCCCCTAATAGGAGATACTGCCCTTTCATACAAGCTATGATTGTTTTTAAATACCCATAGACCCTTCGCTGCTACGACATTACTACAAAAAATTAACAGTAACCAAACTAAAGGACATTTCAGCTGCTACTGTWATTGAAGCAAAGCAGTTGGCCAGCCAGGAAAGGTTATGCTCCTCAGAAGAAAATGTATCAAATAACAAAAAACCCTCAGATTTTTAAGCTCTAATATTCTGAACACAAATCAATAATTACATGCAGCATGATTTAGTAAATTAGCATGTAAGAAAAATTCAGGTACATAACGACTCTTTAGAAAAGGATATACAAGTAACTCCTAAATAAAACTCAGGAGTCCATCAGCCTTGTAAATTGAGTGCTCAAAACACCAAAGTAATTTAATCAACTGGAGTAGCCACTTGTCAGATTTTAATGATCATTAATCCTCAATTAAAAAAAAAAACAAAAAACCTTGTAGTTCTGCAGTGCTCCTAATCTCCAAATCTTAAAAGTACTGCTCAAACATTAAGAATGAAGTCATACAAAAAAAAATTAAAAAAAATTAGAAAGCTGTTCTGAAACTATACAGAACATCAAAGATATGTATTTTAAGTGCATACTGCCAAATTTTAACTTTGGCTACATCCCGATATCACAGTTATTAATTTCAAAAGTTTGTACCTCATTACAGAAATACGTGCAACATGAACCCTCAGCTGAAGTATTACGAGCCTTGAGGGGGTTCTGGGAAGATCCCGCTGTAGGGACATGAATRCAACAAGATGCACATTTCCCCATTTCTCTAAAGAGAAACAACAGCAAATCAAAGCACTSAGGATTCACTAATGGCAGTGTTCCAGAGAGCTTAACATCACCACTGTTGAAACCAGATTTCCAGTACCTGTGCCGCATCTGACACATGTGAAATCAAACAAGAGAGAGCTTCTGTTAGTCGATGAGATACATGGTGTAGCACACTGATTTACAGYCTTAATTTAAATATTTGTATCTTTTTAAATGCTTCAAATTTTTTGCCACCCAAGAATGCTTTGTGGTCACAACAACTAGCATCAATTGCCACCATCTGGGGAAGAGGATGGGGAGAGAGTCTAAGTAAYTCTGTGTTATGTAGCTGTTTCAGCATCAAAGTGGAAGGTGTCACAACATTCACATCCTCTCAGTATTTAACACTACGGAAGCAGTGATCCATATTTAGCTTAGCAAAAGGGTCTCAAAAGCAATGACTGCTAATAATGTATGATATATTTTGAATGCATCCRTATCACATATGGAGCCTTCTCCATATGAAATCTTAAAACTCAAATCACAAACTTGTACATTTGAGTGTTTCAGCATGAGTAATTTTACTTAAACTCCTAGAATAAACCCAATTCAAGAGAGAACTGCTTAATGCAGTCTTGTAAATGGATTGATCTCAATATTAATCATTACTAACAATGACTTAGGCAATTGTGTGAACCTCAAAGACGCCTAGAATCAACATCTACTTGACACACATAAAATGCATACATGCCACATCGGGATAAAGAGTTGAACTGTTTAGCCATTAATAGCCACATGAAGACATAGCGCATTTTACTGTAATCTAGTGGCCGTGTATCTTTCCCCAGGTCACCCTACACCGAAAGCCAATCTACAACTGGTGTTGTGCTAAATCAACCAATTAGCTATACAAAAATGAAATTTAATTGAACAGTTCTGAAATCCTCAAGTAAGCATGGTATGGCTTTGTTTTTAAGCAAAGACTTGGAAAAAAAATTACAAAAAAAGTAGATACCATGAAACATGAGCAATGTTAACATTTTAATAGTTCCAGATGAGGTTTTTGCACACTACAGATAAGTGCTTACCCTACGCTTACAAAAGAAAAATTCTGGAAGCTGACCAAGCAAAAACTTGCCTTGAGCTGATTTGTCTCCTGGCTATAGCACCACCTGATAAGACAATAACAGAGACTCTCAACTTTCCTGCCAAGAGAAAAGGAACTCTGAAGTAAATTAAAGATACCACTGCAACAATTAAGAGTAAGAAAACATATGTCTGACGCACATAATGCTCTCCTCCAGATGATTAAGGAGACAGATGTTTATAGACACACATAAAAGAATTCCAACTTAATCAGTGCAGTCCACAGGAATGGGTTCTCGAAAGCATTGTGACAGATAACATGTCAGAAGCACAAAATCAACAGGTTGATACGCTGGTCTCATAGGTGCTGGATATGAACCTTCATGGCACAAGACCTGCCATCACATAAAGTCATGGTGTGGGTTCAGCTTGTCAAGCTGAGTTGTGTGGTTGACAATCCTGAAGGAGGGGATGATATCCAGAAGGACCWGGACAAGCTTGAGAAGCWGCCCATGGGAACCCCATGAGGCTTAGTAAGACCAAGAGAAAGGTGCTGCACCCGAGTCAGGGCACCCGCCAGTACCAACAAAGGCTGGTGAATGAACAGATTGAGAGCAGCTCTGCTGAGAAGAACTTGGGGGTGCTGGTGGGTGAGAGGCTGGACATGACCCAGMAATGGGCACTCACAGGCCAGAAAGCCAAATGTGTCCTGGGCTGCAGCCAAAGCCTTGTGGGCAGCAGRTCGAGGAGGGGATTCTGCCCCTTCACTCTGCTCACTCTGGGTGAGAGCCCACCTGCAGTGCTGCATCCAGTTCTGGAGTCTGCAACACAGGAATGACATGGACCTACTGGAACAAATCCAGAGGAGGCCACCAAGAWGATTAGAGGGATAGAATAMCTCTCCTATAAGGAAAAACTGAGATAGTTGAGGTTGGGGGTGACCYGATTGTGACCTTCCAGCACCTGAAGGGAACCTACAAGGATAATGGAGAGGATCTACGAGAGCATGTAGTAATAGGACCAGGGGGAAYGGCTTCAAACTCAAAGAGAGTGGTTCTAGATCAAATACTAGAATTTTTTTTTTTTTCTAATAAGGGTGGTGAGGGACTAGCACAGSTTGCCTACAGAAGCTGTGGATGTCCCAACCCTGGCATYGTTCAAGGCCAGSTTGGATAGAGTTCTGAGCAACCTGGTCTTGTGAAAGGCATCCCTGCCCATGACAGGGGGGCTGGAACTAATCTCAAGAAATACGACAATTTCTACTGATAAACATAGAATTCACTTAAATGCATATTTCAACTCATCTGCAGAGATCTTTGAATTTTTCTAGATTCTCTTATTGAATAGGACTGCATCTTTGACCACTCCTGACACGATGGATGTCTAGACATTTTTTCTTTTCTTCTTAATATTTATTTTAGAATAAAAGCTCTTAAAGCTGTTAAACCAATTTTACCTCAGAAAAAGTAAAAGGTTTTAAAATAGTTTTCCATTAAGACCTTCAACATCTTAAAGTAATTGKTTTGGCAGATATTTTTAGTCTTACCAATGCTTGGTGGCCAAAAAAAAAAGTATTTTAATTCCCTGAGAAGTAATCAAAAAGATACTTAAYCTAAACATACTGTCAAAAAATCTGAGGCCAAAAGGACAAGACTGAGCAGACTTCAAAAGCAAGGTAACTTCTGAAAAATGTTGTTTTCAACAACAACTTCAGAAATAACAAGCCTTAGCCCTCASTGTTTTATCTAACAAGTGTAGGAGTCATCCTTTGGACAGAAGACCTCAAACGCCCCACAATAACTTACCTTTATCTTGACTAGCTAGAGCCTAAACACCAACATTTCTAAAGCCTTTGTAAATACAGTTCTTGGAACAGTAAGCTTACATTTTAAGTCACTCAACAGCTAATTCACTACCAGATGTTAAAATCTTATTTCYGAACTTGACAGAAATTTGGGGCTTAAAAACAATAATTATATAGGAAGTATAACAGAATGATGCATGCCATTTCATACCATACCAATCGGGTGCAAACAAGAAAATCTCCTTTTGTCACGAGCGAAAGTTTCTAGGAGCTAAGCCTAAATTCACCAACAATGAACAATGTGTATTGATCTGAGATGGCCCTCAAGCAGAGGATACTACATATATTTTCACACTGAAATCATAAATAAMAGCAGTTTGTCAGTTTTGTCTCAAGTAGGGCCTCAGCACCAAACCAGTCTGGAAATCCATGTTAAACTGAATGGAAAATAGTCGATGTTGAACTAAGAGGGGAATGATGTTACATGCTTCTGTAATGTTTTCGAGTATTAGGAAGCACATGAGAAGAATCCAAAGCTTTTTRTTCCCTGGGTGCCTTATTACATCACTTGGTACCGTAACACTTGCTTATTATGTAAACCTCAAGACTTCAGATGGCTTAAATACAAGAGGGAACATCAGTAACCTTTCTGCTCCACAATACGTAGATAAGCCTAAAGAAAACTACCCAAATAGTAACACATTAYTGACTTAACAAGTATTTTCTGTCACTTCTGCTTAGTTTAGGAACCATTTCATCCTGTAATTATAGGAATCCAGATGGTTTTCCATGTTACTTCCTGCTTATATCCATCTTACTTTCCTTTAGTATTTGGTTGGGGTTTTTTCCCAATACGACCAAAAAGGTGACAATATCCATACACAACAATAAGCTAGATATAACATACTTGCCACTTTATCTCAGTGAGTGGCTGCCTCAAAGAACAACTTTAAGTCAGTGACAGGARAAGAAGCACTTTATCACTCCTTCCTGAACTTTAACTGCTTATGTGCACTATTTGGGGCATGGCTGGAAAAGCTGTACCTTGCTTACCCCAAAGCTTGTCTAGAAAAAGTAGACATTCAGTTCATTTCTCACTTTCTGAACTCTCTTGCACAGATTATGTGCAGCTCAGCAGCATGTTCAACACAAACTGAAAGCAAAGCTTCAACCACCACCAAAAATGCCCCACTGAAAATATTTCTAAAGTACCTGCTCTTTCAGTTGTTTATTTCCCTTTTTAAATTACTTCCAAACTGCTGCAATTCAAGAGCTCTAGAATTTCCTGAACAGCAAGAGGGAAAGCCAGTCTAACAAGAAGGGGCCTCCCTACAATGACAGAGCCTGGCTGCACCTTCCACCAGCCCCAGCTTGCAGCCAAGGTGGTCATTCCCACAGGGCAAGCCCAGACCCTCACAGACACTGCCGAGAGATTSATACACACGCTGTTCATTGGATGCAAACTCATCGGCTGCAAATATGGGTGAGCTGCTCACTCATTCTATTACTGGGATACTTTCAAAGTCACAAAGAGTTCATGAAAAACAAACCAAAGCCTATAAAAAAAAGCTACTTCAAATTACAAAAATCACCAATTTYATACAAAACCAGACTCAGAACATTTCTCAATACTTAGAACTAAAAGTGCTTAATATCTAAAATATAAAATGGTAAAGACAAACTGAGACAAGACTCCACAGGTAGGCAGAATTCAGACGGAAGGACTGAAATAGTACAGACACTGAGCCTGTTTCTGCACAAGYACAACATTAAAAGGGAAGATTACTAGGTTTTAGTTAGAGTTATGTTGGTTTTTCRTAGGCTATGGTTTTCCTTGACTCTGCCAGGAATTTACATTCATCAGCTAATGTCTTGTAGGTACCATGAAATATCTGTTTAAGTCATTTATTTACTCATGTCCAAGYGAGTTGCTTGTTCTTGCAAAGGAAGCAGTTTGATGTACTGCAGTACATCAAAGGAAAAACTAATTAAACAGTGGAGAAAAGCAAAGGTTATAAAAACACAGAAAAATACTGAATGTTTATCAAGGTGTTATTAAATAGACCAGCCTCTTCTTCATTTTTGTCCCACTACATTTGAATTTTACAGCAGTTCAGGTTAACAGCCATCTCCATGGTTATCACAAGCCACTAGTACAATTTACATATTGCCTCAATGTAACTAAAAATGCACCATTACACACGTGTATTTAAATTCCCCATTGCTGTGTTCACACACTGGTATAACGTAGYTCTCCATAATATAAAGTTTCGTAACACACATCGAAGCACACGGATTCATGCACATTCCCATGGAAACTGTCAAGGCCACAGGCACTGCAGAATCACTTCCTTGTAGAAACATTTCTGTAAGACAGCCCCAGGACCTCAATCCTGAGAGTGGCAGGGCATTAGAGATTACTAGCACACTGTCAGGAGGCAGTTATAGGGACGTAATAAGACTAACATCCAAAATTCTGCTTGTTAAAAATGAGATGGAGCATTTCCAAAGGACTATTTAGTATRTTATTTCTTCTATTTGCCAAATCTTACAAAACAAAAAATTTTTGAGAACATTCATTATTTCAGGCAGTTTTTGTAATTTGCCAATAAAATTTATAATTATTATTTTTAAAGAAATCAATATCTAGCCATCATTTCAAGAATCAAAGTTCATGAATATCCTCATTCAGAGCACAACAATATGGAAATTAYACAGAAGCAGTAGAGGCAGGCCCAGTTTCAACATTTTCTGCTCAAAACATGAGAGCTTTACATTTATAATTCAGCATACAATCAATATATATGTTGTGYGTATTAGTGAATCACCATCGTTCAAAATTGGTGGTGCTCGCCAAACAAGGAGTGTATTACAAGTATAAGGTTTTCTTCAGCATCAATCTCTAACAGCTTCCTATAAAAATATTTAAAGATGACAGCCAAAAGCAGCAGTAGCAACTTTAACAGTCTATCTTTAATCAGATTGTGTCACTGTTACTATTTTGAAGCTGAAGAAAAACGGTAAGACAGTTATCCTTATTTTTGTGACCTTCAAAAATTAGCAAAGTAGGGCATACCTAGAAGGGGAGGAGAGGGGCTCATCTGAGACCACTGATCTTTTTCAAAAAAAAATACCCTGCACAACAAAACTGGAATATACTATTTAAGGGTGTGTCTTTAAAGCATGACTTCCATAAGCATTCAACAGATGCTTCCAAGTAACCAGTAAAATCCCTACCGGACATGACTTTTATATATTTTAATAATCTATAACTTTTTGCACTACAGTTTTTTCCACATTGAAACACTTAGCCTTTCTGGCAAACACTTGGTTATGTGCTAAGGGGCTGCAACAGAGACAGATACTCCTAGTTACAGCTAGTGCAATCCAGAGAATCAAGTCTGGATGGAGTCTCAGTTTTCCTGCTGACTTAAAAGTATAAAATTGAGAAAAAAAAAACCYAAATCATGAGCATCAGTTATTCCTCCAGCTCCTCCATCTTTCAAACAGAGATGTACCTTTGTACCATCATCTGAACACTGCCACATGAAAATCACTTGCTACTGTGACAATGAGATTAAAAACAACCATTCTAATTTTATCACTAAGAGTGCCAATGGACAGTATGGTTTTCAAATTGTTCCCAAGGAATGATGACAGCTGCAGTAAATATCCTGCGTCTCATCTCAAGTTTAAAAAGCTTTAGAACAGGTAATTTTTTTTTGCATTGATAATAATGTAATAGTAAAAAAATAAGAGTCCTAAGTRCTTAAAACTCAGCCCTACATTGATGAAGAACTTTGTCAGAGACTGCACATTTTTTCTCAGGTATGCCTTAAAAAATCCCTAAACATCAATAAGTGATTTACACCTCCAAATTCCTAAACACCAAAGAATGCCTGCTCAACAGGAAGGGGTATGCACATTGCAYGCACATTGCTTATTGCACGGATTTGAGCTCCAAAGCACAGGAAGGATGTGCAGCAAATACATTGTAAAGCAGGATAAAACATGTGAGCAGAACAAAGGCAAAGACTAACAAGTCTAACATGCTCAAACCAACATCCTAACCCTCATTTTCCATGAAACATGCAAATATTTATAAAAGAGAATTAGCCTGTTATTGCAGGCATAAAGCATAATTCATCTGTATCTTCAAACTCCAGTGAGTAAATTGGCCTCTCTTTTAACTTTAAAATTTGATTAAGCCAAAAGAAATTAACAGAATGCTTATCTGCAATAAATATCCACATAAAAGTCATTCAAAAATATTCACCTGTTTATGCTTAAGTAACCTTGTCTATGCACATTACAAAAGACATTATCAAAGTTAAGCTGTTCTGTCTTCATTTTAGATTATTGAACAATCATACAAAATACTAACAAGATACTAACAATACTATACAAGCCTGAATTTTTTTCTCTTTGGTACAGTAACAATTTCTTGCCATTAAGCTGATATTATTCTGTTATGTGGTAACCTAATTAAACTGCTACACCAGTAAACTGCTACACTGGTTGGTAAAGCCAGTATCACATTTCTGCAATTTTAATGCTGCTAGAAGACTAAAAATAAAATGGAAAAACAGCATGCTAGAAACTGTACCATCACTGAGAAGGTATGTTGAGCTTGTGTGTAAACATGGAAAAACAACACCCAAAGTAATCATATCCAAAAAATATCTATGGCAAAGAAAGAYTGATGATAAAATACTATAGTGACAATAAGTTGAAGATGCATCATCCTTTTTCTAAGACTGGGAGGAGATAAATAAAAGGTTTGCTCTTCGTCCTACAAGGCCTTTTGTATGGTCTGTAAGATTTATTCAAAAGGTGGAAGAAAAAGTCCTAAGACTGAATAGGGTGTAGGAGTTCTTTTCACAGACACCACCAAGGGCCTTTCAGATCTGTAGGTTTCTCCCCAGGGCCTGAAGCTCCGTGTACACTCCCCTCACCTACACCACACTGAACTGCAGCTGAAAAGCTCTAATTCTCTTACAATAAAATGAAACCCAAAGGAGAACATTTAACAATGTTCAGTATGCAGGTAGACATAATGCACTGCCTCAACAACAAAGCCATCRCTTGTCACCTTCCAACGCCTAGAGTCAACGTTAATGCCAAATATGACACAAAGGTAATTATTATATGCCCTAGATGCTTTATTATATGTTTTAGATGTAACATTTTCATCACTAGGTAAGAAGCTATTTGAAAGATATCTGGTGGAAATATTCTTGTCCTCAGTATCAACACAACCAAATAGGAATCCTAAGAGTATGATCTACTGTTTCTACAGGAGCTATAAMTATACAATTACCATGCCAGAGACCAGTTCAATATGTACATAAGAGGAACAAAAAACAATGAGAACTTTAACTGCTAATGACAGCAGYGTAGAGGGCAACACATTATTTCTCTTTGCATGCAACAAAAAAAAAGCCTGTTTTGAAATAAGATTTTCCCCTTAAAGTCTTAACGTTTAACACTGCTCAACACATTTAAGGCACCTCTACATTTAGATGAACTCCTTTTGTCAGCACACTAGCTTCACAGTATGAAGCGATACCAGATGTTCCAGTTCTAAATGCCTCACTAGGGTACACTTACCATGACACTTAGGAGATGCTGAGTGCACCAATGCACTCTTACAAATCATTTAAAGTTTGTGCTCTGTTAGCAAGTATCCATGCTATCCACTGACAAAACACACTGAAATTTGCATTCTCAGACCATCACGAAGTGGGTACTATTTCCACTGCAGTTCAAGACATTTCACTAAGCCTGAAAAGTGTCATATTCCAAGGAGATTCTTGCCCTTTCAACTTATCACACACACATTAATGCTTTCTCTTCTGAATTCAAGCACAGATTATATGCCAGAAGTTCCCCTSTGGGAACTCATGCAACTCATTGTTAACACATGAAGATTAATAGAATATAAAACAAAGCTCTTCAGTCTTCTCCATGGTTCAAGGTATCTATGAATACATCAAGCCAGTATTCAATTCACACACCARCTCTCAGGGCCAGCATAATTTGATCTAATTTTTAGGGGGAACAGGTCAAGGAAAAATCAACAAGATTAAACTTCAATTTAAATTTGCGTTTTAATTCCTTTGGAAGACACATAAAATACAATACAGCCTGAAGGATGTTATATYCTGAAACACTGTTCTGCAGCTATGCAACGTCGAGAAACTCTACAGAGAGGAGGCAGAACACATCACATGCGCACTTTTGCAAAGTATTCAGAAAAGGTAAATATGGGGAAAAAAACCCACAAGAAATGCTAGGAAATATATGACATTCACAACCTAAGAAACATCAGAGATTTCAGCAGCCAGTTCAATATAGGYTTCACTGGTACTACAAAATTACTCAAGTACCATGGAAATTGATTGCTTTCAGAGTATTAAAAAATGTCATTGTAGAAATTGCTTAAACAAATATATGAAAAGTCTTAGAAATTGATTTTCAGTAACTGCAGTACCTAATTTATTTACCTTATTTAATTTACCTTATTTAATTTACATCCTGAAGGGCTCCTCACCCAAGAAGCTAACTGGGCTTTCCCTATTAACAGCTGGGGATACAGTCCAATCTATCTACCCCTTTTAGGATAAAAAAGGCCAGTAATCCATCTCCCATCCCACAGCTGATATTTTCCAGAAGAAAGTTTCCATATATCTATTATCTACATACTAGTGGTCTGACACAATCCACAATCCACCACATGGAGTATCTGGCTTTGGATATTAGTTCAATTTCTGAATTACACAGACTTTGATGATCATCTTGTAAAAATGCTATTTACCCTACCAGATCTTACRCCTTTGAAGGTTCACTTCTGCCTTCACAGTTTTCTATGTTGCCTGACATCACTATTAAAATCAAAAAGATTCTATTAAAATCAAAAATGCAAAGATATTCCAAGGAAGCCCTTCATAAGTGCAATTTTAGACAGTGGAGTAGGGTTAGGAGTTTCACTCAGAAAGACCTTTAGAAAAGTCTCCAAGATTTGATGGAAATTCACAATCTTTGGTTAACCTAAAAATTTCTCTCCATTCAAAGGAAATTTCTTACGTTCCAAAATCTATCAGCTTATAGTTTAAAATTTATTGAACCTTACTGAAAGACTAATATCAGTGAACCAGACTGGATTAATTTCAGCAGCTGAATTACAAAAARATTGGTTCCCACTGTGGAATTTCTAGAATGTTCTAGAATG
>NW_026623235.1:3026831-3038796 GCF_030028575.1 Malurus melanocephalus
AGTATTCACCATTAAATCATGTCCTTAAGTGCCACATCTACTTGCTTTTTCAAACACTTTTGAGAAACAATTCCATCACTTTCCTGGGCAGCCTGTTCCAATATTTAACCACCCTTTTCGTAAWGAACTTTTTCTTAATATTCTATCTAAACCTCCCCTGTACCAACCTGAGATGATTTCCTCTTGTCCTATCACTTTTTACCTTGGAGAAGACAGACCCTCACTTTCCCACAGCCTCCTTTCAGGGCATTGTAGAGAGTGATAARGTCYCCATGAACCTCCTTTTCTCCAGGATWAACACCCCCAGCTCCCTCAGCTGCTCCTCACAGGACCTGTGCTCCAGACCTTTCACCAGCTCCACTGCCCATCTCTGGACACATTCCAGCCCCTCAAAGTCTTTCTTGTAGCAAGAAGCCCAAAACTGAACACAGGATTCAAGGTGCAGCCTCACGAGTGCTGCATACAGGGGACAAATCATTGCCCTGTCCTGCTGGCCACACCACTTCTGATACAGGCCAGGATGTCACTGATCTTTTCAGATACCTGGGCACAAGTGGCTCGTGTTCAGTTGCTACTGACCAGCACCTCCAGGTTCTTTTCCACCAGTCACTCTTTTCCAAGCCTGTTCACTACCATGAACACAAGCCTGCTTTGGGCTACCTGACAGGAGAAAACATGATGGAATACCTTTCAAATATCTACAACAGAAAGCATACACAACAGGATTCAATATATGGCACTCATTATCTAATCTTCTTGTCTCGATGACCAAAACAAACGCATGAATTCTTACATCTCATTTGAARAAAAGCACATTATAAATGTGAGCTTCTGGAGGGTTATTTTTTACCCTGCATTTTCTAATTTCTTGGAAAGACTAGACCACCCCCACTGGAACCTATTTTCAATCTAAACTTATTCATTAAGAAATTAAAGATTAAAATAAGAAAGAAGTTAACTACAGGATGCTCTACCTGTACCAAATTTTAAAAGGAGACCTGAAAAACAGATATTGCTACATCACTACATATTATGTTTCAAGGTAATATCCTGAAATTTAGAACTTCTCTTCATCACTAATACTAGGGTTTTTTTACTTTACTGTTCCTCTGAAACATGAAGCTTTCTAAACACTTTCACATTTTCACATACAGAGAATACTGATGTAYCTTCTATTTTATATTCACAGACCCAAAAGCAACCTAGCTAAACAAGCCTTTGCTTTCAAAGAAGCCCCATTTGAAAGATTAATTGTGCCACTGCCAAGAAATGAGACAACACTGATGAAAAAGACTGCCAACTTCTCTGATGCCCACCAGAATTCAGAATTCTTGGCATGTAATCACCCTGGTCATCATCAAGATGACCAGTAAAGTCTTGCTAGTTTGTGAGAGCAAAGACCAGACATTTAAATCAGTGAGGTATTACAAACACAGGAGAATATCAGTAAGACATCTGAAGGACTTGTAACAGAAGCCACTTTGTTTACAAAGGAGGCAAATTTCTCTCCATCACAGATGTCATGGAAGTTTATGACTCAATGCAAATGTCCTGARAACACCTCATCTGAGAGACATCTTCAGGAGGTGGAAATTTGAAAGCTTTCACAGTTTTCGGTAAATCACCTCCTTCTGTACTAACTCCATGCTAGAGGCACCATTGTGCTGTACCAGAAGAAAACACAAGGGAAAAAAAAAAGCATAAACCAAAAAAAAACCAAAGAAACAAAAATAAAAAGTAGGAATTTGTTGCACTGTCAGACGTAAACCATCAGGGCTACTCACAGTTGATCTGATTCAGCAGCAGCTCACAAAGCAGATTACATGCCTGATAGAGAAATATCAGGAGCAAAACAAATCCAATTTACCAGTTGTATCAAAGTGTATGGCACCAGCCTGCAGCAGGAGCAGTCTGCTAGCTACTGCTGGGTTTTAGGAACGTTTCACAGCTGCTCAGTTTTCACCACTCCTTCAAAATGCTCCATGCACCAAAACCACTTACACACAGATAGTTAGAACAGGGCAAGAAAAATGTGATTAAAATTTTCTCTTTCACAAGCCCTACTATGCTCAAATAACTTATTTTTCCTCTTCCCAAATACGTATTTAACTGTGTAACTCCAGAATAACGACTGAGGACTACCACTAATAATGTCAAGCAGACTTCAAAGCTTGTCTCAAAAATAAGTACTTCTTTCTCATTACCAATTCTCTCCTTCACACTTCAGCTGCACAGTGCTCTGATGACATTTGGCAATGGTAAAGAGCTAACAATGTTTCTACCCTTAAGAAGTAACATTTTTTCCTTGCWTCATTAAYACTATTWCCAATTCTCTATGACACGATCCWACACAGAAAGATCCAGCAGCAAAGCCAAGAACCAACTTTAGTAGATGCTCTTCCACTYYAGGTCTGCATTGACTGTCTGTATTAGGATGGCTCTGTTCTCTACGTCACTTCAACCCRTCAGCTTGTTTTATTTCTCATTAAGCAAACACAGTAGATTCTGGCAGCCCTGACAGAGATGGCAAAAAGCACAACGGGTGAGGGAAAAACCCACTACCCAGTAAGTTTGTCAGCTCTTACCCAGCCAAGTTTCTGGGGATATGGTATGACTACGAGGCATGAAAGCTGAAAATTACAACTCTGAGTACAAGGTAGAAAGATGAGGCAGTTGAAAGATGAAATGGGACACTGAAAGGCAATTCACTCTCTGCTCTAGCCCGGCCTTTGGTAACACATGACAGGAGCCGCTCCCCTCACCATGGAGGAGCATGGGGGAGCCTGGCCACAGCCGGGAAGCTCGGCAGGGGTATGAAGCCTTTCTGCCCCTCGGGAAGTGCCGGTCCCGGCAGGACACGGGGCTCCACCGCGGCACCGCCCCACGGACGGGCCCCGCCGGCGGCTCCACGCGGCCGCCCCGCCCGCCCCCCGCCCGCGGAGGCCCCGAGCCCTCCGCTCACCAGCCCGTCGATCTGCACTTGCTTGACGGCCGAGTCTCCCGCGGCGGCTGCTTTGCCTTTGCCCTTGGCGGCCCCGAAGCCGCCGCCGGCAGCGCCCGAACCTTCCTTGCGCGACGCCATCGCTGCCCCACACCGCCGGAAAGGGAAACGTGCGGCACCGGAAGCGGCGGCGCGGCCGGGGCGGTGCGCGGGCAAAAGGGCCCGGGCGGGAATGCGGCGGGCACGCGCGAGGTCCGGCATGGCGGCGGTGCCGCGTCAGGGCCCGGCTGTGGCAGGAGCGGCCTCGTGTGCTTTGTGCTTTGTGCCATCCCAGATCACCCGGCACGGGCGGGCCCAAAGAGCCTTCCCTGCTGGCTGCCCTGTCTACAGAATCACAGAATCATTGGAAAAGATCATCGTGTCCAACCTATGACCAACCTTGTCAYCTACAACATGGCACTAAGTGCTRKGYSSWKSYKKWWYTTSMAMMYTTYYWRYMAYKKYMASYSMWRKYSMYKMSMAKCCCTTTCCAGTGTTTAATCAYSCCTTYTGTGAAGAARTTSTTCCTGATGTCCAACCTAAACCTCCCCYGGTAGAGCTTGAGGCCATGTCCTCTGGTGCTGTCATCCYYTCRCTAGCTGCCTGGGMGGMAAGGYCGACCTCCACCTGGCTACAAMCTTCTTTGGTTCCAAAATGTGGAATATTKAAAAATTGTTTTAAGAAAGGATATTCTTTGATGTTTGATTTTYGTATGCTTTCCAGCCTAATCARCAAGAAAGGAGACTTAATCTGAGAATCAGATAGCAGCTAACAGGGTCTAAGTGATGTGCAGGTATTGGAAAGAAAATGTACTTGTTGCCTGGTTAAGGTTYASTGCTGGACATGCTTCAATGTCAGACCTAGAGGGAGGTTAACAAAGAGCTTGGCAAGAAGGATGTACCACTGACAGTGGACACCATTTCTGACAGCCCAGGAAGCTCCAGCTGAGCAATTCCGTGGCCACCTCAGGCAGTTTGGATGCCACAGTGACATGAATTCCCAGCCCTGTTCCCAGGCCAGCCCTGGGCTGCARTGGGGGCTCCCCTGCACAGCTAATAAACCTACAGGTGTTCAGGGAGATGAACTTCCGAGAGATAAAAGATTTGAAAGGTTTGTGTACTACAAAAAGCAAACTGCTAAGGAGTGACATGAGTATCTGTCCTGAGCATGAATAACGAGGCATCAGTGCAAAATCTCAACATTACATAAATCCCTGAACTATCAACTTCTTGTGCAATTCTCAGGAGCGAGTTAGTGTTGCATTAAAATAGTTGGTTTTGCTTTGCTGCTCTATTTTGTTTGAGGTGAGGGGCTTTTGTGTGTGTGTTTTTTAAATTTAATTTCAAACCCTACAATTTATTCTGAAAAATGCGACAGGCTGTGAAAGGCAGCCCTACTAAATCCCCCAAATCTGTTCAGATACTATGCAAAATATGTGACTTCATAAAAAAGTGCCTTTTCAACTATGTAATTAACAGTAATTTCTAATTAAGGGARAGGGACATATTTACCAACACCAATATTAAATTGTATCTGTATTTGCCTGCAGACACAGACCCAGCATTTGCCTATTCCTRTAAAACAATTCTAACATCATTTAGAATAGTCCATATCAGCTGCTTGCATTGGTGCTGGAACAAATTCAAGTAATGAATCTAGTATAATAATCATCCCAGCAAGGCAAATMATATCTTAAATACCACTGATATCACTGACTAGAACTGCATTGACTCTACCAAGAAATCTGCTTTGCTAAGGACACCTTGTAATAGATGTCTAAAGCAGAGTATGATGAATCCCACTTTACGTTTTCCACTGGAAAAAAACTCTTCGATGGAGATTGAAGATAGAATTGCAGCATCACCAAGGTCATAATGCCCCAAATGTGCCTTATGCCCCAAAGAGACTGAAGGGCATGTGCAATKGGATTAGGGTGTTTTTCTACAAGCAGTTTGTAGAGAGGCTGATGCAATAACAACCCTGAGCTTCAAGGCAGTGTTCTGTGGCCAGCAAATTCAGCCAATACGTAAGTGTTGAAAACTTGAGTCCYGCCCTTAGGTTTCCATGACTGAAGGCTGCACTCCCACTGGCATTGCCTTTTGAAGTCTTTCTGGAGAATGAAGTTGTTTAATTCAGTGTTATTATTTCACTTATAGCTGAAATARTCACATGAATATCCAGTTTTAATTTAGAATATAATAGAATCATAGAAACATAGAATCATAGAATATGCTGAATTGGAAGGGACCCATCAGGATCATTGAGGCCCTGGCCCTGCACAGGATGCCCCAAGACTCACACCATGTTCCTGAGAGTGTTGCCCAAATGCTTTTTGAACTTTGTCAGGTTTCATGCTCCCCAATTTCCCTGGGGAGCCTGTTCCCAGTGCTCAATCATCCTCTGGGTGAAGCATCTTCTCCTGAYACCCAACCTAAGCCTCCCCTGACTCAGCTTCATGCTGTTTCTCAGGTGCTGCCGCTGGTCATGAGGGTGAAGCGATCTGTACCCATCCCTCTGCTTCCCCTCCGGAGAGAGCTGTAAACTGCAATGAGGTCTCTCCTCAGTCTCCTCCAGGCTGAAAGGACCAAGTGACCTCAGCCACTCCTTGTACAGCATCTCCTCAAGGCCCTTCCTCATCTTTGTTGCCCTCCTTTGGATGCTCTAATAGCTTGATATCTTTTTTATATTGTGGCACCCAAAACTGCCCCCAGGACTCGAAGTGAGGCTGCCCCAGTGCAGAGCAGAGTGGGACAATTCCCTCCCTTGCCTGACTGCTGATGCTGTGCCTGATGCCCCCCAGGACAGGGTTGGCCCTCCTGGCTGCCAGGGCACTGCTGGCTCATGTTCAACTTGCCATGGACCAGGACCCCCAGGTCCCTTTCCACAGCGCTTCTCTCCAGCCTCTCATTCCCCAGTCTGTGCACACAGCCAGGGCTGCCCTGTCCCATGTGCAGAATCCGGCACTTGCCCTTGTTAAACTAAATATGATCAAATGGTTTTAATTAAACTAAGATAAGGAAGCAGTACTGTGGTAATTTTCAACTCCCATCCATGGACTGCTGGAGATCTATGGAATACTTCAAAGATTTTATTGAAAGGTATTTAAACAGAAAAATATACCTTCTGAGAGTAAATGCACAGTGATTTACCAGTGGCAAATTCTAAGAGATCTGAAAAAGAATGAAAAATCCTGACAAAAATGGACAAAAACCCTTCAAGTAGCTACAGCACAGAACATCACCATGTTCAAAGACATTGCTGTGGGCACCCAAAATAGCCCTATTCAAGGGACTGGCAGAGGGCTCACTACTTAATTCACTGCTAGAATAATTGAGTCAATTTTGTTAATTATGATTAACATGAAAAATTAAAAACAAATATCAACTTTCTACTTTACAAAGCTCACCAAATCACTGTGAGCAAGAGGCCATTAAAGATTTCACCACTGAAAATTCTGAACTCTTGAGAAGGAGGCCACAAAAAAGGATGTCAGTGAAGAATTTTAGAACATTGCCCAAGCTGTTCAGGAAAACCACAAAACAGAAGGCTTTCATCACAAAATACTTTAGAAAATTCAAGTAGTGCACAATCTCCATTAATCATTTTTAAATTATACTCTAAATCAAAAGACAGCTGGAACCAACCAAAACCCTTTAATTCCCCAGTCCTGTTTAAGTTAAAACCTTGGTGAAACTGAGATGTGTCATATCCCCCAAAGCACCTCTGCACCATATCAGGGCTATGAGCAAAACTAGAGTTGCTAAATAGAAATTATCTGATTAGGGTTCAAAGATATAATCCCTTCCAAATCATCAGACTGACTTTACCTTAAGGGCTAAACCAACTTGAGTTTCATTTGTGTATGCTGCAGGCAAAGACCATGCACCAGAGATGGGCTAGCCTGCAATGACTTGTTWCCACTTGGTAAATGGGTCATGTCTGAATTCTGTGTTTTTGTTCCCTGCCCCTTCAGCAATTCCAARTATTTCTAAGCATAATGAACACTTTAATTTCATTATCACAAAGTGTAGAGGAATAAGGAAGAATCACTTAGGATACACATAGCAGTCTGTACTTGCACTGAGACACAACAACATCCCAAATACAAACTTGCACAAATAACTACAGTTGCCTAAAACCAACATTAATTATGTTTAAAAAAAATGTTTCCAGTAAAATAGTCTTCAAAACTCAGTGCCAAAAGGTTCTTCTAACACAAAATTGCCCTGTGATATCTTGCAGTTTACAGAAGTTTCAAGTTCAGAAAATCCATTTTCTGAAAGAGGTGAGGTATTCAAGCTTAAGCTTTCAAACATGGGAAAGACAGGCATGTCTTGGGCAATCTCTGTATGAATACATTGGTGATGTTTTTCAGTGTGCCACCAAAGGGAATATACCTATGCTGCCTCAGCAGGCCAGTGCACTGCTTACAAATGAAGTAAGAATCTAACATCTTTTCTGTGTAAACAGAGGATTGTAGTGAATTTAAGGCCCTACATAATCCTTACATTCAAGTAAAAAGCTAATTCTACATAATTTTATGCATGGCATGGCCTCTGCTCGTTTTGAAATCCATTTCTTATTCACAGGACACCTTTAGATAGGAGCCTCTCAGTTTCATACCACTCTCATATCCCTTTGGGAGAGTGAAAATCCTGAAGACAGGTCGCTCTGAAGGTACCTGTGGTGGGTTGACCCTGGCCAACAGCCAAACACCCACTGAGCCTCTCATCCCCCAGGATGGGGAGAAAACAGAAGGATGGCAAGAAGACCTGTGAATAACATTTCCAAAGCCATGGATCAGACAAGATCTCTTAAATGCTTGTTCTTTTCTTTCCTTTGCTCCCCCATCCCAAAAATGAGTGCCAGAAGATGGGACAGGGATGCTCATGTCTCACCAGCAAATGCAGTTCTGCCAGGTGCATGCCTCTGTAACTGTATAGAACCTATAACTGCAGTTACATTCAGCAGTGCCCTGTGCCATGTGCGAGCAATTCCAAATTCCAACTCCAGCCTCAGGAAGCAGCCTTGTGTGTAAGCCTTGTGTAATACAGGAGTTTCAGCTGTTTGTGTCCTGCTGACCACAGCAATTTAAGACTCARGGAAATGAAATACCCGCAGGCGTACCTACCCATGTTTAGGAAGGTTCTCCCTGATAAATGAGGCAGCACTCCATTCCCAATTTTTTCAGGTATCACTGATCACTCGCTGCAACTCACTGAAGTCAGAACCTTTGCATACTTATTTCTACAGCATCTACCATATTCTGTTTCACTGATAAATAATCATATTCTGAAGTGTCAGATATTCATCCAATGTTTACTACTGTCCACAGAGGAGCTCAATGGGAAAATTTAAGATCAGACTACATAAACTCATGGACATTTTGTGCAGATGAGTTTTTAATCATTATTATTTCTCATTAAGCTAGTTGTGATTTTAGAAGTTATTGATACCAATGCTGAAATCTAGTCCACTTTTTTTTCTAATTTTCTTCAAGATAATCAGTTGGAAGGAATTAGTTTTATTGGTTTATGGGCTTTTTTTGTTTGGTTTGGTTTTTTGTTTTTTGTTTGTATGGGGTTTTTTTTTATTTGAAGAAAGAAACGGAAAGTAATAAGGTGTGGGAGTGACAGAAAAATGGTAAAAGTGGGAGCTGCAACAGCATAGAAGCCCCCAGGGACAAACATCAAATGCAATAAGGAACTAYGAGACCAGAATATAAACTTGGAAAATTCAATTTCTTTTCTGTAAGAATGGAGGTTTCAGAGGCCATGAAAGGTTTCAGCTATGGTCTAACACAGGTAACCTTTTAGCATTTACTGGACTAAATGTAGAAGCATTTTATTAAAGAAAAAAAGGAGAGTAGCATAATAAGGTATTTCTGCACATGAAGGAAATATTAAAAAATATAAGCTCTTTCAYTGGGAAAGTTTGGGTTTTCACTGATCAACTTTTTTTCCCCGCTTTTTTCAATAAATCTTTTCCAATAAGTGTTTTTAGTTACCTTCTATTCTTATTCACATTTATGTTTCAGGTGGTTTTGGCTATTTTTTTATTATTAATGATCATTTACTACAGCAACTCAAACCCATTAGCATACAGCTAACAGGAACAAAAAAATGACAAAGGAATGAATGATAAAATTGCCTAATTGAAAATGCATTTGATAAAACAAACTTAGACATTTTAAATGCTAATTTTAGCCTGTAAAACAAAGACAARGTATTTTACTAAGTTTCTGTAGGTTTCTAAGCAGAGGTAGACTCTTTCTAGAGTATCATGTTAGAAAATTAAGTAAGTATGTATGATTTATTACCACACTAAAAATCCCACCTCTCTGCTCTTAGTAAACTGATTTCTCCCTGAAACCAAAGAAAAGGTGAAGAGCTACATATAGGATCTCAGGCAACTGRATTGAGTTCTCTTGCATAAATAAGAATTTTGGCCATAAGTTAATTTCTTGTTGGAGGTAGGCTTCCCACATAATTTCCCTTTTGATGTTAATTTGTTAAACCTTTTTTTCATAATCAATTAATTAATCAATMAATTAATTAATTGAACCGYCTGATTCTTRATGACACACAAGTCATCACATGATGAATTTTAACCCTCTCTGAGGAGGACAAGAACTGAGGAAATGAGATAGGCATACCAAAAATCCAAAATGCTTTATGTGTTCTGAGCTTTCTGTCCAAGGGGAAACCATGAAGGTGTTTAAGAGAACTAAATTAGACTCATATTGGCTTTCTATCAGAAATAATAAAAGGGGGAGAGGGATATTCTGTTCAAAATGAAGCAATAGGCACAACAGGAGATGAAGTGTAAAGCATCATTCTGTTCTTCCCCTCTACCTACCTCGCAGATCAGGTATAGGATAGTCAGGGTTTGGCAAGGTACTTTCCTCTTTCTGCGTTCTTCACAACTCATAAACTGAAGCTACAAATCCAGATCTGAGTACTCCATTAAGTCTTCCTATTTTTCTACATTATGGCGCTTTTTCATCCTTCAAGTGCTTCTATGAGCCATGTGAGTGCAGAGGAAGCAGTGCTGCAGCATGTCACACATGGTGCAGAATGACAACTTACTGGTGCAGATCTTAAGGAACAGTGCAGGGAGGGAAGGCTGCTCCTAAACAATGTCCTTGTGTGTCCTTACAGGAGCATGGAAACAGTTGTTAAACATGCACATCTTAAAGAGCTGCATCAACCAAAAATGCTGCATAAACTAAATGATGTGCATCAGAGATGTGTATCTATTCAGAAAGTTTAGTTCATTTGGATAAGATATGATTCTGTTCATCTTTCATGTGAATTTAGCTCAAGGTCAAAAAAGAGAGAAAAGCTGGAATAACATCTGAGAAACTGTCAAGAATCCCACTGATTATTTTCATCCCTATAATTTCTGTCAGGTCTAGTAAGAAAGGTAAAGTTGCCTGCAAAATCTTTGTTCTCTGGAGCACTGTCAAAATACGTGCTACCATAAGCAGTCACTTAAAACCTGATATTCTCTGTATTTTATTTCTTACCCTTTTGAAACTAAACATGCTGATCTCTACATTAAATGTGTAGAGATATGATGCACATTTTAAAACAATAGCTTCCTGTGATACACAATTTAAAAGATAGTTAATGAGGGATATACCATGATGGGACATTATGGTATTAAAGCCAGAAATCATWTTCTGATTAAAGAGAATGGTAACGGTAGAGCCAGAAAAGTAGAAAGCTTTGTCTTGTACAAAATTCTCATCTGCTGTGATCATACCAATCCATGAAAGAAAAACAGAACTTTTCACAGCCATGGTATAAATCCAGATACTGCATTCCCATGAAATATCAAAAAATAAGACACTGTAAAAGAAGAATGTACATGATGAAGACTAAAATTCAAAAGCTCCAAACCAGCCCCAAGGCAATGAGAGGAGGGAACAGCAATAAATAATATACATTCTGACAAATATAATTTACATGTAAAGGCTTCTGAAGCTTCTTCCATGGCCTATTTATAACTCAGCAAAATTAATAAAAAATGCACACCTAGGAAAATATTTTCAGACACACTCCAACAATGTCTTATGGCCTGTGTTTATCATAGTTTTGTTTTGAAATGTTGAAACTGAAAACCTTACTCTTTTTTTTTTTTTTGTAAACCAGGTAGTTTCTCATATCTAAGCACAGTGCWAAGACTTATTGCAGATAACCACTGAGCACATTTACTCAAAGCAACACATTCAGATTAAAAAGCTCTGACACAGGGCAGCTTTGGGAGAATCAGAAGTTGTTTTCTGAACAAGTACAAGTATTTGACAASTGCCAGCTATTAAGGGAAATCCTTGTTACTAGGCCTACATCAAAGCTCCTTTGATAAAGAACAGCTTTTGCTTCAAGTAATCCATGTCACAGCTATTTTGTTATTTAGTTCTACTACTGCATTACCTAGCACACAAAACCAGAGCTGAACACATTTATGCCAAGAGRTAGTCTGTTCTGCAGAGAGCTAATTTTCTGCTGGAGCACATTTTGTGTGCAGYCTGCCTAGTGAAGCCCAGTTTCCTGTGATGCTTGTTCACCGCTGCATAGGCTTGGGAAGTTCAGCATGAAGCTCTCCTCCCACTTTGGATACTTTTCTATGTAKGAAAAAAACTCACACCTTATTCATRAATMYTGCTTATTTACCTGCAAGGTATTAATATTATTGATAAAGACATAGGAACTGCTTTTTCAGGTCAGAACTGTACCCAAAAACCTGTATCCTGTCCAGCAGCAAACAAGGACTTGTATTGCAGAAAAAGAAGCTCCYCATTTCAAATTCTGTTTCCTGTCTTTGGGCAAAGCAAGTCATATTAACAAAGGTAATGTTTCAACAACCTCCACATTCCTCCTCAGGCTCACTTCCACAATGACACTGCTGGTGGGCAGGCTACTGAAGATGGAAGTGGTTTGTCAGTCCTTCAATAAATTGCTCACTTAAAAAACAAACAAA
>NW_026623235.1:3038964-3049573 GCF_030028575.1 Malurus melanocephalus
TCTGAGATATGACAAGCTTTGCTGTGTTACTGACAATCTGTGAAAGGRTATGTGGAATGTGAAAGCATTTAGTCCATTATGTTTGTTCAGTATGAAAATGTAGAAACAAGAGGGCAAGTGATCTATTAAACACACACAGGTGCACAAAAATTGCTGAATAAGCAGGTGGTAACAAAGATGAGTGAAGAGCAGAAGTCTTCAGGCCATTAAAGGAGCTGCCCTGAAGACACCCTGAAGAGGGTCAGCCTGAGCTTTATCTCTGGTAAGAATGGGAAAATATAATTATCATGGGTACAACAAGATATTTGAGGGCGCTTATAGGCTTGTTCTGGGATATCAGCAGGAGACTGCAAAACTTCCTATGGGATGTTCACAGAGACAGGGAAAGGAAGGATCAGGAAGGATCTAGGAAGACGCACAGGAAATTATATGTAGGGGGGCTTAMGTGGGACCTGGCAGCATTCAGTACATCTGTCTTACTGAGCTCTCTGCTTGATCATAGCAACTAGTCTTATTTTTTATGAAGACCATTTCTAACTTATCTTTCTCYCCTAATTATCCTGCCCCAGTGAATTTAATCCTACGGATGTGTAATCTGCCATCAGATTTAAACTGGACTAGCCAGTGAGCAGGAGGAGACACACATACATGCACATGCTACAAACCTAGGCTTATTTTTTTTAACGGCCTTTACAGATGGCTCATGGGAATAGTAAAACAATTCAAAGGAATGTGATGAATTTTAGAATATGCAAAATACTGTTAAAACATGAAAGAAAATGCTGAAAGAACTACTTCTCTGCTCTGCTACAGTAGTCTTATARACATTATTTTTAACATTTCTAGTGKATTAAAAATAAAATTTAAAATAATTGCATAAAAGCAATGTACAATTTACATAATTTTGCTGAAAGTACTTTATCATCCAATTAATGCCATCTTCTGAGCAATGAAGGAGAAATCTGTGCTGTGTTTTSCCTGCTAGCCAGCCTTCTGAACATACTCCACCATACCAACTGCATTACAACCTGTCTGTGATAATACTGTTTACCAGGGGCAATTATCATAATGGTATTTGACACCCTATTCTGGATTATATTTTACTTTCCACTTAGTTCATAAACTAGTTCAAGCTCTCAGTTACTTGTTACTCATTTTTGTCTCGTTTCTGTTATAGCAGCTGTTACTGCAGATTCCTCATTCTAACTGTAAGATGAAGAAAGTGCTCTTAATATGGAATAACTGCCTGTCTTTGGACACTTAGTTGTCATCATACACAGCAAGCAAAAACCTACTCGAAGGAAAAAAAGTAATTTCCCTAGTAAGGTTTTATTTTGGAGTCTTGCCGAATGTTTTTGTCTAACATTTTCAGTAATGAAACTGTGCCATTAGATAGGAAAACTGGGTCATCATGGCACTATGGAAACACATCAGCTAYAGGACTGAAGTTTAATGAAGACTTTTATATATGACTATGTCTAATAATGAATTCAACATATCATTTAGCTCATAATAAGGCATATWTCCATGTATGTCCATGATACTCAGGAGCATGCACAACTGTCTCCTGAAGACAGCTCAAAAATTTATTTAATGGCAGAAAAATACTGTCAACAACACAGATGGATCCCATGGAAAATATTCTCAATCACCTGTTCTTTGCACTTTTCATCCTAAGTGTTTTAAAATATTTTCCCATGCAAACATTTGAATTTCCAGAATAGTAATCAAATYCTTTATTTTTCAGTTTCTCTTAATACAAATTAACTTGCTGGGAAGCACTTATTTTCCATGTCTATTTGCTAGCAAAAAGGCCAATATGACAGCTGGGTATTTGCTTAAATGACCTTAGAGCAGCCTGACTGATTACAACAAACTGGYAGGTGCTTGCCATGATTTTGCTTGTTGTCCCAGGCAGTTGTCCCAGACAGAAAGATCCTGTGGAACCTGCACAATAAGACAGATGTCTCCAATTATCATTTTGATGGTGTAAAGGTATCACATCCYTTTGCCTGCCTAAAGCAGGGACATTAAGTTCAGTTCAGAGGTCTGGTGTGCTCATGTTTTATGTTGGACAGGGAGGAGTTTGTGTAATGGCTTTTYAAACGACAGCTGTTGCAAGACTGCAGTGCAATTAAATTATTTGTCATAAAAAAAAACAATTAAAATGTAGAATATGTGCTTTGCAACCTCAGTTTTGTGCATGTTGAACCTAGATTGRTGTAGCCAATACATGCAAACAATATAAACGGGCACTGACTAAGCCTTCCTAAGTATTCCTAAGCCTCCCATGTAACCAGTGTCAGGATGAGAGCATGCGGTGTTAAGCTGTGCCAAGGAGAGGTTTAGATTGGATATCGGGTGAAATGTCTTCACAGAAAGGGCAATTAGACATTGGAATGGGCCACCCACAGAGTTGGCGGAGTCACCCTCTCTGCAGATGCTTAAGGAAAGACTGGACATGGCATTCAATGCCATGGTCTGATTGACAAAATGGTGTTGGGTTATAGGTTGGACTCGATTACCTGAGGGCTTCTCCCACTGAAATTGATTGTGATTCTGTATGCTGATGTGTGATTAAACTGCAGTCTATGCGACAGCAACTACAATTTTACCATTACAGTGACCTAGTAAAGAAAGAAAACACTGCACTTCTGATCTTTGCAAACGGCAGGAGCCAGCACAGCACCACAGAACACAGGGCAATGAACCCGCCCTGAGGTGACCGGTGTGCTGGGCGCCGGGYGGCTCCCCGGCCACGCACCGCGGCCCCAGCGCTGCCCCGGCCGGGCTCGGCTGTCCGGGAGAGACCCCAGCCCTGCCCCGGCTCTCCGGGAGAGGTCCCGGCTGTCCGGCAGAGGCCCCAGCCCTGCCCCGGTTATCCGGGTGAGGTCCCGGCTATCCGGGAGAGGTCCCGGCGCTGCCCCGGCTGTCCCCGGCTATCCGGGAGAGACACCAGCCCTGCCCCGGCTATCCGGGAGAGGCCCCGGCTCTGCCCCGGCTATCCCCGGCTGTCCCCGGCTGTCCGGCAGAGGCCCCGCCCGGGCCCGGCGCTGTTTCCGGGGCAGCCGCGGCCGTTCCGGGCTGCGGCGGCGGCGCGGGCGCCATGGGGGTGACGAGACAGAAACACGCCAAGAAGATCATGGGCTTCTACAAGCACAACTTCCAGTTCCGCGAGCCCTTCCAGGTGCTGCTGGACGGCACYTTCTGCCAGGCCGCGCTCCGCAACAAGATCCAGATCCGGGAGCAGCTGCCCGGGTACCTGGACGGCGCCGCGCAGCTGTGCACCACGCGGTACGGCGGGGAGCGCTCGGGGCTCCCGGGGAGGGGAACTTGCAGGAGGATGGGAGCATCCCTCAGACCCAGCTGCCTTTCCGAAGGTGGCACGAGTTGCTGGGCCAGCGGTAGCCCCGCTRTGTGAGGGAGGGCCGGGTCGGTCTCTTGCCATCCTCAGTGTCTGCTTGGCGAAGCGGTGGGAGCCGGGCACGCTGAGATCTGGGCCTGGAGGGAGTTCCTGGCTGGAGCTGCAGCCTGCCAATRTCGGGTTGTTGCCAAAGTAGCTGTTTGCAAGGGAGGACAAGGATATACTAGGCAAAGACATGGAAGTAAAGCGTGCACGCTACATACTGAAGTTGCGTCCAAGTTGCCTTTGCTATTACTTTATTATGTATATTGTATATATTAAAATGCAATAACACAGTTACATTGTATATCTGCAATAACAATAACCAACTGCCCACTATGGATGCAAGTAGTGAAAATACCAGGAAGATGTATACTCCAGGCCCAAAAAACACACTGAGCCAGTCTTGCACAGTGTATGGAGCTGACCTAGGTTTCTAAACAGTATAGTCATGTCCTTAGCTGTGAAAGGTTTGGGAATCGTTTTCATCCAAACTGTATTSCTGTCATGTTGAAACATCACTTCTTCCTTCTTTCAGCAGTATATGTTGGTCATTTTGACCAGCTTCCACTTAGCCCAGCTGAATGGACTCATTTTCTCTGCTGTCAGAGCACTGAGTTCTGAGACAGCACCTCAATGTTATGAAAAAGGCCTTGCTGGGGAAATGAGCTGGCTCACTGTGAGTGTCTTTGCAAAAAGAACATGCTCCAGTCTCTGCAGAGGTTGTCTTCAAAGGCTTAACTTCCTTYTCTAGAAAGAAGAATAATTGCTGCCATGTTTTTGAAGGTGTATTTCAAAGCTATGTATTTCTACTGCTCTCTGCATTTCATAGTAGGACTCAGTAGCTTAAGTAAGTTAGGTTTTACCTCCTATTCATATCCAAGTGAGCATTCTCATAGGCTGCTGTGCTGTCATGTGTGAACATCCACTCTGAGTTCTGCAAAGAGCAGGATTTTAGGTTTGAATTTTATTGTCTAGTTGGAATGTTGTGGACCCAGAAACTTCTAGATTTTTTAACCATAGGGACAGTTTGTCTTCTGCTTGAGTTTTCTGGATTCAGATAGAAAGTTTTAAGCAAGGTGATTGATGCTAATACAGAGTTTAACTTGCACATAGTAATTAATCCATTTGTATTAAATTGTAGAATTATGAAATAGTTTGAGTTGGAAGGGACCATAAAGATCATCTAGTTCAGCTCTGCTGCTGTGGGCTGGRACATTTTCCAGTGACCAGGTTGCTCAAAGCCCCATCAAGCCTGTCCTTGAACACTTCCAGAAAATGRGACTTCTACAGCTTCTCTGGGCAACCTGTTCCAGTGTCTTACCACCCTTACAGTAAATAATTTCTCCCTTATATCTGTTGTAAACCAATTCTCTTTCAGTTTAAAGCCATTTCTCCTTATCCTGTCCCTCCATGCCCCTGTTAAAAGTCACTCTCCATCTTCCTTGTTAGGCCCCTTCTAGGCATTGCAAGGCTGCTCTAAGGTTTCCCCAATGCCTTCTCTAGGCTACACTCAACTCTCACAGCCTGTCTTCATAGGAGAGGGTACTCCAGCCCTCTCATCATCTTCATGGCCCTTCTCTGGACTTACTTCAACAGGTTCATGTCCTTGTTACCCTGGGGTTGGAAGACCTTGACGTGGTACTCCAGGTGGGGTTGTACCAGAGTGGAGTAGGCAGGGAGAATCYCCCCCCTCAGCTTGCTGCTGCTGACACTGCTTTTGATGAAGCCCAGGACACAGCTGGYTTTCACAYTGCCAGCTCATGTTGAGCATCTTGTCCACCAACACCTCCCAGGTCACTCTGGTCAGGGCTACTCTCAATCCATTCTCTTTCCAGCCTGTATTTGTGCTTGGGTTGCCCTGAYCCATACAGAGGACCTTGCACTTGGCTTTGTTGAGCTTCGTAAGGATTACACAAGCCCATCTCAAGCCTGTCCAGGCCCCCAGGGTGGCATCCCTTCCCTCCAGCACCACACAGCTTGGTGTCAATGGCAGACTTGCTGAGCCCTGGATCCCACTGYCCATCTCACTGACAAAGTTGTTAAACAGGTCCCAATACCAAACCCTGATGACACTTGTCACTGGTCTCCACTTGGACACTGAGCTGTTTATTGCAGCTCTTTGAGTGCAATCCTCCAGTCAATCCCACATCCACCAAGTGATCCATCTGTCAAATCCATGCCTCCAATGTAGATAAGGATGTTGTGTGGAACAGTGGTGAAAAGTGGTGCATAAGTCCAGTTGGGTGACATCTGTTTGTTGTTTTTCCTTATCTGTCAGTACTGTAACTCTGTCATAGAAGGCCACGATATTTTTCATGATTTCCCCTTAGTGATGCCATTTTGGCTGTCATCAGTCAACTGCTTTGTTTTCCACATTCCTTATATACTTTCCAGGAGGATTGTCTCCATGATCTTGSCAGGCACAGACATGAGACTGACTGGCCTGTTGTTCCCCATATCTTTTAYTTCTGTTTTTAAAAAGAATTAAATTTTGAAGTTTTATAATCAGTCAATTTAAAATTAAATTACATTTAAAAATAAACTAAGTTTTTTAAAAAAATCATTTGTTAAGTAGAGGTTCTAATGCTAGGTGGTATCCAAACATAAATTTAAGCATTCAGCATTGTCACTGGTGTGAATTATTCTTAAATCATTTACTATATCTTAATGTTATTACTGGTTAATCATGTTTACAACCAAGGAAACCTTGCTGATGTGTTCAGATTGGGTATTGCTTTCAGAGTTCTGGGTGCTATTTACAAATTGTAGAGCCTGAACAATTGGGCATTGCTCGTTCCTGAAAATTCAAGTCACCCTTTTGCTGTTGTAAAAAATAGGAGGTCTTTTTTTCGTTTAAAAATCATTGTTTCTTTTGGTTTTCAGATGTGTTATAAAAGAACTGGAATCACTGGGGAAAGAATTGTATGGAGCAAAATTAATTGCCCAGAGATTTGAAGTTCGAAACTGTTCTCACCATAAGAATCCTGTGAGTGGTTCGACCTGTTTATTTTCCATGATTGAAGATGGCAACCCTCATCACTTCTTTATTGCTACACAGGTAAAAGCTCATGGGAAATGCAACTCCATTTCATTTGCAGTGGTGCTTTGATACCTAAGGATGAAGAAGCCTAGAGTAACCTTGATTATGAGGTTTTTAAATAGTTTGTGGGAATTAATCATGTAAAGCCTTACGTGCTCTTTAATGTATTTGCTAATTATGAAGCAGAGAATCTTTTCTCTTACTTGAACTAGATTTTTTGACTTTGTAATSATATTGCTTAGTTTAGCTGAAAGTGCACAAAACGTACTGCCTACTGACATGTAAAAAACAACTTGTGAATGTTAATTTGCACAGTCCTTGTGTGTGCATCTCCTTCCCTAAGCTGCTTTGCACAATAGTATGAGAAATGAAATACAGTGTTAACATCCAAATAACTTCAATTCTAAGAAATTTTGAACTAAAGAATAAATAACTGTACAAATAAGAAAGGTAGCTTTTTCTTGGGCTTGTTTGTGGGACTCTATGTATAAATTATATACAATATATATGAAATGGTTTATAGTCGAATTCTTCATACTTACATAACATAGGATTTTAAGAGGATTTATTACAGAAGAAATTATGTTACTTGTGGTTTGATGGTTGGCATACGAGTGAATTGGGACTTTTTCCTCAAAAAAATGTATGTATGCATATACATTCAGGAAAAAAAGAAAAGAAAAAGATAATTTTTACATCAGAAGTACAGCTAATCAAGAGAGAAATTTAAWTTGCTCTGAAAGGCATTGCCATGTATATGTGCTAGATTAAGTTTCTTRTCTTTTTCATAGTGTAACTTATCTTCATAGTTTCGTATTAAAAATAGGTGCATTTGAATTGCAAATACCATTTAATCTGAAAATATTGACCAAAGTATTTAATTTTGCAGGACCAGGACTTATCAAACAAAGTAAAAAGGAAGCCTGGCATTCCTCTCCTCTTTATTATTCAGAACACTATGGTGYTAGACAAACCTTCTCCTAAATCTTTGGCATTTGTTCAAAAGTTGCAGACAAATCAGCTTGTTCCAGAGTACCAAAAACAAAGTATTGTGGAGCTTAAAGAAAAAGAAGGACTAGTAAAGCAAGAAGGTGAAAAGAGAAGAAAACGCAAAAGGGCAGGCGGCCCCAATCCTCTCAGCTGTCTGAAGAAGAAAAAGAAGAAAACACAGGAAGGTCAGGAGCCTTCTGCTGAAAAGAAAAAAAGACGAAAAAGAAAACGAAAGAGAGTTAAAGCAGAAGCCATGCAGACAGTGCAGAAGAATGAAGGAGAATAAACCCATCTTTGTAAACAACAAGAGCTTGAACATTGTTTGAACTTTGAAAAAAAAAGAATATGCAGTCATATGAAATTGAGTTAATATTAAAATTTATTTTTATGAGTTGTTACTTCTTACTACTGTATCTCAACATTTGCAGGTTATTGTCYTGATAATTTATTCTGTTATTCAGTATTGGGTTTGTGACAAAGTATTTAAGAACCCTCATATTTCATTATTCTCTCCAATATCTTGGTTTCTGTCAAAATTCACATGATATGTAGTAATTTTTTAGGAATGCTTCTTGGCTTTCATATGGATTTTGGTGGGATATTAGACTTATTTCTATCTCAAGGTTGCTAATCTTAATAAAACTGGTTTTTACAATTGGCCTGTTAGAGATTATGAAACTGACTTAAAATAACTGACTGATCTCTGTTGTTTGAATACAAAAGTTAACTCGTGGAAAGAGACCGCATGGCCTCAAAAGCTTAAATGCTCTCCTGTTCAGCTTAAATTTCTCTGTCGTGTGAACCAATATGTCTCTTGGTGTTGATGTTTATTTGTTAAGAAAATCCCAGAGGGTGTGCAATTTTGTTGACATTGCTGACATTATAATAGCATCTGTAGTCTTGCCTATTTTATCTGTAGTTTATTCTTAATTTTTAATAGGAAAAATGCAACTTAAAAACACTGAATCAAAGTACTGCCATTACAGTATAGCAGAGCTGTGCAGGAGTCCAGGAATACAAACAGCTGAGGGTGATGGGACTGGGGCCCTGCTGCCTRTTCTGTAAGCTTATGAACAGAACAGAACTGGGTTGGAGGAGAGTTGTGGTTTAACTCCAGCTGGCAACTCAGCCCCACACAGCCGTTCACTCAACCTCCCCTGCTTTAGGACGGAGACAATTGGAAGGGTGAAGGGAGAGAACTTGTGGGTTAAGATAAAGACAGTTTAATAGGGAAAGTAAAAGCCATGCAAAGCTTGGCCTGGTTTTTGGTAGCAGGGGGCACTATAAAGATGACTTCTGTGAGAAGATACTAGCAGCTTCCACCATGTCCAGCAGAGCCAGTCCCTGATGGCTCTGAAGATGGACATGCTACTGGCCATGGCTGGGCCAATTGGAGATGTTGGTTACACCTCCAATAACATATTGAAGAAGAAAAGCAAAGCAAGTGTGCATGCAGTTCTTTTCTAGCCAGAGAAGAGGAGGTGAGAACATGTGAGGGAAACCACATGGAGACACCAAGGTCAGTGGAGGAGGAGGAGGTGCTTCAGGCACCAGAGCCGAGATTGCTCTGCAGGCCATGATGATCACCATGGTGACACAGCCGTGCCCCTGCAGCTCATGGGGTCCACAGGGGGTGCAGAGATCCACCCACAGCCCATGGGAGAGGTGCCCACACCAGAGCGGGTGGATGCCTGGAGGAGGCTGTGGTCCAGTGGGAGGCACAGTGGAGAGAGAGGGCTCTGCCTCCAGGCTGGAGCAGCCTGTCCTTGGAGGACTGCACCCCATGGATGAGTGACCCAAGCCGCTGCAGCAGTTTGGGAGGAATGTCTGCCTGTGGGAGGAGCTCACATTGCAGCGGTTCTGGGACAGCTGCTGCTTGTGAGATTTGGACCATGCTGGAGGTCATGGAGAACTGTCTCCCATGGGAGGGAACCCACAGCGCGGCARGGGAAGGACTCCTCTCCCTAAACAATGGAAGAAGATCCTGGTGATGAACTGACCAAAACGCCCATGCCCTGTCCCCCTGCGCTGTTGGTGGGAAGGAGGAAGGGGTTGGGGGAAGAAAGGGTGTCTTTAAGTCTTTATTTTACTCCTCATTATCATCCTCTGTCTCTGTTAGTAATAAATTCACTTTGTAACTTTAAGTTGAGCCTGTTTTGCCCTTGGACTGTTTTCTCCTGGTCCTTTTCTCAGCTCATGACTCCTTTGTTCAATTTTTTTTCTCTCTTCTGCCCAGCTGTGTTAGGGAAGAGCAAAGGAATGGCTGTCATGGGTGCCTGGCATTTGGTCAGAGTCAAAAWATGACAATTGCTGAAGTGAGTCCTGAGGAGAAATTTAGTAGCTTATAATACCTTAATGCAGCATATTTGTTTGATGTATATTACCTTTCTCAAGCTGTCACAGTCCCCATACCTTCACTTATTTGATCATAGTCCCATATTGATGTAGTTTTGCTTCCCATTCCTTCAGAAATATTGTTTATATTTCTTCCCCCTCCTGAAACCCACCCACAGACATCAGTGCTGTAAGTAAAGCTTGGAGCAGACAGTAAGAGTTGATTCACCATCAAAATCTTATTCTAAGTTAAAAGTATATTAAAACCCAATATTTTACTAAAAATACTGTTTTTAAAAATAGAGCAGAAAACACCCTAATTATTTACATTAGTCCCTTTCAGTGTCATTGAAATGCAAAGCTTAAACACAACTTTTTTAAAGACTGAGAACAGACAAAAACATAATTACTGTTTAAAAATACTATTTTAACAGTCCTCTAATGACTCCCACCTTAAGGAATTTATAACAATATTTATATATGTTTCCTTAGCATTTGAACACAAACTGACTCTTCGTGCTGCCATTGGGAAGGAYTGAAATAAGAAGAGAGTGAGCTCTTAAGAGAAAAACTGTAAAATTTATCTGCTGCACACCTGCAACTCTCCTCCGGCACGGTAAGTAATTTKTCAGCTTTGGGGTAGAGCTCCCGCCCAGACAGCAAGCAGAGGCAATCAGACCATGCGTTTYACCGCTTTGAAATTTGAAAGACAAGCCCACTGTGTGAAGCAAGTCCTGCAGACCAAAGCCGACTGGCTGTAATTGTGCCATTAAGTCAGTAACCCTGGGAGCAGCCGCTAGCAGCGAGCCCAGCCGGCAGGGCTGGCAGTGCCCAGGCTG
>NW_026623235.1:3050828-3147663 GCF_030028575.1 Malurus melanocephalus
AAAAAAGCAGTGTTGTAAAATACAATGCATGCTACATGTGCAGAGTAATAGAAGAAGAAAACAATAATGCATCAGCCACAATCTGCAGGGCATTAATGCTGAATTTAGGATGGAGTCTCATCTACCAGCAGCAGAAGATATTTACCTAGACTGCCTGCCAATTCAATTGGCTGGATTTATTAGTTAGTGTGATCCGGTACTGTACAATAAATCACTCCCTGAACATCTGTTAATGACAATAAATAGATGAGTTAATTAGAAGCTTCTGGAACCTGGGATGTTTATGAATCGTTAAAATAAATATGAATATAGTATGACTTGAAGAATAAATACATTCTGGTGGTGAAAGGAAAATAGGATGTCCAGATCAGTCCTGCTCATTTGTTTTCAGCTACGCTGATACAATGTGAATGGCTTCYCCATCAACTTTATGGTGTTCCTGGAGTTTCTTGAACGTGTTCTGTCAGATACAAGATGAAGAACGTTGGAACAATACCATTATTTATACTCATTGCATCTTTCATAYAGAAATTTCACAAACATCTACTGTATATTTCATACCTCTGTGTGGGCGTAATATCTCACACAGGGAGCAGCCAGAGATACSGGAATGAACAAATAAGAGCCCCAGCAGGTGTTATAATTTACAATTTAAGGGAGAAAAATTGCAGTGTTCCGAGAGAGAATGACAGAAAGCAAAAGTTTTTGTACCCAGAGAGTCAGGATTGAGAGAGAGACTGCACCTTGTGATTTAGGAATGGACTAACTAATGCTGGAAAAGGGGCTTGTGATGTATTTCTGGTAATTATTATGTCTGTGCACTCCAAGCCCCAGATTTGCCTCAGAGAGCTCAGCTGTCTGTGCACGGAGGCAGTCATTTTGTAAAAGTTGCTACAGCTTGTTATAGAAGAGACAGGCTGGACTCCCTCGGGGGGACTTTGTTTTCTGATTTCTTCTCCTGCGGTCGAGAGGGAGAGAATGCAGCTGTGCTTTGTGTATGGATACAGGGAAACAACGAAGCTGTTAACAAGGGTCCAATTAAAAACAACCCAGAGCAGAGAGCTGGAAGGAAGAAAAAAGACAATATATTAGTCTCTGAGATTTCAAGAAATGAAGGAAGAGAGAAAAATATATGAGGGTTCAGGGTGTTAACTGGAGGAAAGAATTGGTCAGCAGTGAAAGGTGAACCAGAAAAGGCTCAGCAGTCAAGGAGAATAGGGAACAGAATAATAAACGATAAACAAGTTTTGGTTTTGGTTTTTTTTTTAAATCATTCTAATTCCCTTAAGAAAACCTCATTATCGTTTATGGCTCAGTTTCTTCTTTTTCAAAACAGCAAACTGGACTGACTAAACCACTCACAGATTCTGTGCTGATAGCCCAAGAAGTCCTGCAGAATGTCAGTCTCATTAAGCCAAACAGTTTTTTTGTCTTCGTGGTTTTTCAGTGTCACACACTTTGCAGCACTGCAGGTTTGCAGCCAAATCATTCTGCTGCAGATCCTSCCTGACCTTGTGCATGGCTCACTGCCCAGCATGGAGATACTACATCCAGGAGCAACCTTACTCATGCCATTACTTGATAGGGTTAATTGTTCCTGAGGGTACTCACAGCAATAATCTGGGACAGCCAGCCAGCAGTTCTGGCACGGTATGGGTACTTACAAAAGTCTAATCTCCTTCCAGGAACTCAGTAGGGGACCTCGAAAGTTTCTTGTTGCAGTCTTGACTTATAGTTGATTCAGAATGATCTTTTTGCCATGTTAGTTCCTCTGGGGCCAAAGACGCTACTGATTTGACTCTTCAGGGCGGATACTCTTTCAGRCTTCTTGGAAAAAGACTGAGGCAATTTTTCACTCTGTGAATTGACATCTACTTCAACAGGCAGGTTTTCAGAAAAAATTAAGAGAACACTTTTCTAGAATTCCTGGCTCCCCCTTTCCACCCTGACTTCTCTTTCAGCTCCCAAGAACACAAGCAGGGATGTTTTGGGAGGGTCCAAAACTGTGTCTCAGCCAGCATCATGCCTCCAATAGGGGCTGAATGTTGTTTCTCAGGAGTAGAATGAAAACTGACAAAACATCTTTTTGGTGCTTCCCCAAATGACTTTCCAACTTTCTGACAATTTATTAGGGAGTTTCTGACCCAAGAAAAATAYTTTGTTTTTAACAGCAATGAATTTCTGTTTCACTAATTTGTTCAATCTCTCCTTGAAACCACATAAGCTTTAAGCCTCCGATTTTTTGTGGCAAGGAGTTGCACAATTTGAACACATCTTATGAAAAATACTTTCATATGTCACTTTTTAATCTACTGCCCAAGAGCTGGCCTTTTTAATGCTTGAAAGTTTAAGCAGTCATTCCTTAGTCGTTCCTTCCCATGCCACTTGTGACTGAATAGACATCTGCGATATTTCTCCTCATTCATCTCTTTCCCAAGCTGAAGTGTCTTCTGCATCACAAACAGTACCACCTAATAGGAAAGATTTCAAGCTAGGTACACTTGAGAAAACCAGAGAGTCTTAGCTTTCTGATGGCTGTTCYTCAAGGAAGAGCATGGACAGGAAGGAACCTGGGAGAAAAGGTACAGGACAGGAACTCTGCATTCAGCTCTTTGTTTCCTATAGGCTCCATGGGTGCCTGAGTTGAAAGCCATTGCCCTTGAACATGTCTGGGCTTCTTGCCCATGGAATGATGGTGTATGTCCCAAGCTCTCCAGAGACTGGCATCATTAGCATTCACAACTCAACTGGCTACTGTGCTGATACTGTTGTAAGAGCCCAATACACAATAAATCCTAATTATAACTCAGCTGGAGGATTAGAATTGTATCCCCATACCCTAAAACTAAGGTGTAAATGATKATTKGAATAAKGTAGAATCACAGAACAGCCCAGGCTGGAAGAGACCTTGAAAGATCACTTAGTCAAACCTTTCAAGGAACAGGGAGCTTAAATGAGATTATCTAGCACCCTGTTCAATGAAAAACCTCCAGTAATGGGGACTCTACCACATCCCTGTAGAGGTTGTTCCACTGAATGATTGCTCTTTGTGTAAAAATGTCTTTTTTTGTGTTGACAAAAACAGAAAGTAACCTGCCAGTGCCACTTTTTCCTGTTGCCCYTTGTATTCTCCATGTGGCTCTCTGTGAAGAGACAGTGTCCTCTTGTAGCCACCCTTTAAATACTRGAATACAGTGATGAGCTCTTCCTAAGCCTTCTCCAGGTAAAAAAATACCTAAATCCTTCAGTCTTCCTCACAGAGCAGGTTCTGCAGCTCTCTGATAATCATGGTCCSTCTTCGGCTCCTCCCCAGTGTGTTCACATCTCTCTTGAATTGTGGAGGCTACAATGAGACACACTACTGCAGGTGCAGCCTGACAAGCACTGAGTGGGATGGTGGAGTCCCTGTCACTGCTAATTACATCACTGCTAATTATGCCCCTGCAGATGCAGCCCAAGATCCAATTTACCTTTGTGGCTGCAGCAGCACACCGCTGACTTGTGGTCAGTTTGTCACCCACCAAGACCCCCAGGTCCCTTCCAGTGATGCTGCTCCCCAGCCACACAGATCCTGGCCTGTTATGGGCTCTCTGGTTATATTGTCTCAGGTGCAGGACCTTGTACTTCATACAGTTAAACTTCATACAGCTCTTGCTCGCCTGCTCTCCCAGCCTGCCCAGGTCTCTCTGTGAGATGTCTCCCCCTTCTGCCCTGTCCCACTCACCATCTACTTTGGTGTCATCAGTAAACTTGTTGAAGTTGCTTTCAATCCTATCATTCAAATCATTTATGAAGATGTCCAACATCACGGGGCTCAGTGTCAAACCCTGGGGGATCCACCCCTGGTTTCCATGACTTTTCAAATATTATAGACAGTGGCCTTTCACTAAGAAGTAGCWAATTTCCCTGCCCTGTTCAGCAATGATCCTGTGTCTTACTTGGGATTCTGCTTATTGGTCACGTGTCTGAAGACCCATTTCTCGTTGTTATTGACACTTCTGGCTAATTTCAGGTCTAGCCGAGCCTTTACTTTCTTGACTGCCCCTCTGCATGCCCTGCCAAGGTTCTCTTCGTCCTCAAAGGCTACATGGCTGCATGTCCATAGCCAGAATCTTCCTCCAAGTCCTACGTCTTTATTTTTATCCCACTTGTAGGCCTTGCCTCTCAGTATCTATAATRACTTTTCAGAATATGAGTTGTTTGCTTATATTAGATTTGTTTTATTAATTAAACTGTATATTAAAAAAAAGAAGAAAAAAGTTCTGCATCATCATTAGAATGCCCACAGAACTGCATTGTTTATTTTTGCCTTGTGTAGAAAAGAAGTCAGATTTATTGTTGCCCTAAACACAAACAACACCATGGTGTCAAGCTTGAGTCAGAGATTTTTGCACMATTTTCACAAAGATTGGTGCTATCAGAACCCAGGCAARCCTGCCAAGCTTCTGAGATGAAGAYAGTAAAATTAAAATGGGGATATGGCATTCATACAAATCACTGCATTATGCCAAAGAGAGGATTTTTTTCCATCTATCTGGCCTTTTGTGATTTCTGGGGGACTTGTTTTCAAGTCTGTATTTACTTCTTAATGATAGTGAGAACTAGAATATTGTTACTATGTATGCTTGACTATATCAAAATGGTAGACAATTAGCTTCGGTTATGTAGAATATCTGAGGGGGTGTTTAATTTATTAGGTTTTTAATTAGTCTCTGTGTATATTAGATGAGGAAAATATAAGAAATAAGGTTGTATAATTCATCTGAAAAGATCTTGGTTCCTCCCCWAATTCCTTCCTTTTCAACTACTGAGATTTTTTATTATTATTTTRGGGGGTTGTTGTTGCTGTTGTTGTTATTTATAATTTATTTAATTATGTGCTTTAGAGTAATTTTTGGTGGGCACTTGCCAGTTTACTGATACTCACTGCCCACTACCTGATGGTGTCACAAACATACCATCTGTTCACTTGTGCCTTCCAGAACTCTCTGAAGTAGCTAGCTGACTCAAGCTGCAGGTGGTAGAATTGCTCAAAATACATGATTACCTAACTTCTAAATAACAAAACTTTTTTTTAAGTCTATACTTTTATAAAATCACATTTGATTACTGCTTTCTCAACTACCCTCCAGTCATAYACAAGCTTACCTCTGCCACAAACACATCTGATACCACTATGCTGACAAAGAAGGCTAATGCCCCRCTTTCACTTTTTTTCTTTCTAAAGGATTTCTCAGCATTTTTTCCCCCATGATTGGCCACAACTGTATATCCCAGTCCCTGGGCACATTCCCCTTGACATTGTTGTCATCTGCCCAGTGAAAAGCACCACTTTTTAGTAYATTTGAAGTGTGTCCCATCTTGGCTCACCCTTCTACCAGACTATGGATGGGAGACTGGATCTCAGAGCCAGGAGCACTGTCAGCCTTCCACTCGTGCAGGACAGTGCTTGTGGCTCGGCTGTTTTGTGACTGCAGTACCCTTTCCTTTGGTTACTAATGAATTAATCCCTGTTAGAACATTTTCACAAACGAAATATCAGCAGGTTACAGTAATAATAATATAATTCCATCAAAAGGGAAAATAAAGCAATATTTCTTACAGTGGATAGTGGATAGTGGATATCTCTACAGGCTTTTACCTGAATTCTCTGGAAAAGCCAGTGTTATTTCTGTGACTGAAGATTAATTTCTGTGCCATTATCCAATGTAACCATTGAGGAATTAATTGCATTTGTGTCTCATATCGAAGTCCTATTTATATGATCAAGCAATCTGGAACAGATAAGCCCCTTCTTGGGAAACCTCTGCTGCTCGACAGTATTTGCCTTTSCCTCAGACAGGTTATGGCCCCCGGGGACTCCAGGAGCTCACTAAAGCACCATTTGTAATGCAGCGTGACAAATCCCGGAGCCAGGGCGATAATCTCTGCAAACTCTGTACAAACAGTCCCTGCGCCTCAGCAAAAGTGATTAATGGGCTCTGCGGAATCAGCATACGGCCATGTGCATTAATTACTTCGCAGGGACGCTAATGGAAAGCCGGAGGTTGCGCAGGCTGTGAGGGGAAGCCGCGGGCCGGGAGGGCCAGGACTGCGAGCTGGGCTGTGCTGGGGAAGGGCAGAGGGGCAGCCCGGCTCCCTCGGGCTCCGAGCTCGGCTGTGCTGGGGAAAGGGAGCGGGGCAGCCCGGCTCCCTCGGGCTCCGAGCTCGGCTGTGCTGGGGAAGGGCAGCGGGACAGCCCGGCTCCCTCGGGCTCCGAGCTCGGCTGTGCTGGGGAAGGGCAGCGGGACAGCCCGGCTCCCCCGGGCCCAGGGCGGCTCAGGGGCAGGGCAGAGCCCGCGACACCGCTCCGCAGGAGCCGGCACAGCTTGGCCCGCCTGGGCACGGACGGGCACTGAGCCGCAGCTCTGTTCCTCAGACCCGTCCTGTGTCCAGCTCACGCCGGGTGCTGTGGATAAGAGAGARAGAACCTCCACCGAGCCCGGCTTTGGATGGGGTCAGGGACAGCAGCCGGGGCGGGACCGGGTCCTTCAGGAGAGTCAGCGGTTTGCGCTGTTACCTCTCTCTGCCGTAACTGCCGTGATTTAAAACGCACAGGCCCTTTGTAAATTATTGCAGCTCTGCTGCAACCACTGAAACTGTGCCAGTTTATCTCCAGGGAAGATCTAAGCCTAAACGTTTTACAGAGAAAGAAAGAAGATGAGGAGAGAAGCATGTATTTATCTTTCCAGTATGTTCTCTGGGCCTCATCCAAGGGGAAAACGTCTACATTTTGTCTCAAGTCCTTCAAATCCCAGCTAGGGGATTCTGGTTAGAGACCCCCACGGAAAGGTCTTAATGAATTTACCATGCATTTTTTCTAATTCATTAAAAATATGCCAAATCCAATAAAGCACACTAGCTTGCCTGTATATTTTCCCCTTCTCCCACAGAAGCCTACCCAGCCCTCTAGAGTTACTCAGCGGTGGCACAGYCCTGGTTGCTCTGCCAGATGTGATGAGTTTGTGCCCAGCTGGCTGAACCTCCAGTCCTTAGAGCGTAACAGTGATTTCAGCTGTAGGAATTCATTTGGGTAATCTGACTGTGATCCACTGACCACACAGGACTTCACTGCACTTGGGCAGGAACAATATTGGTAGCACCAAATCAGGTGTGGAGCCACCCTGACTAGGACTGGACTCTCTCGTGTCATATCCTGCACTGATGAACATCAGAAGGGGAACATTTCCCTGCCATATGTTATACACAAGAAAACAAAAGCAGAAGTATCTTTTCCACTTTACATATGAGGGATAAGAATTACAGTGTTTTGGTTTCCTTGTCTTGTGTTGATCATAATATCCTAATCCATTCTTAAAGTGCGTTCATCTGACGGTCACCCTCCTAACTAAAGTAATGCACCAAAATAGATAAACATAGGAAAAGATACCTATGGGTACACTGCACATCAGTGTGCTTAAGTAACAGAGGGGTTTGAAATGCAGGTAAATGAATAGGACAATTTTACATTTGCTCAAAGCACCCCCATCCTTCAGGTGTAATTTGGCATTATACCTGATTTCTGAAGGAACTCATCTGAGTGAGAGCTAGAAACTCAGAAGCTTGCAAATCAGCTGTAAAGATAGTATTAAAAATCCTGCAAGCTCTCTGCCAGGATATTCAAGCATCTTGAAATGTGGCTCTCTAAACTTTACCAGTGAAGCCTGAAACTAATTCTCCACAGGTAAAAGTTCACTGTTTTCCTTGCACTACTCTGTATTAACAAAAAAAGCGCTTGAAATGTTTGGAAAATAGCATGGCATCTAGTTTTACAGAGTATAGCCTCCTGAAGTTGCCTGGATAAAGACAGGGCAGCAATAAAGTCAGACACAGCAAGGAGGCTTAGTCTCTCTTCTGAGAAATAAGACAGCTTGAGTTTTAAAGGGATTTTAGATAAAATAAGCAATAAAATGAAGTCATTATTTCAAATTGTTCTTAAGTTTTGGCTAATCAGTGGGCAGAGAGGGCTGGGACAGCAGGGAGGCAGGTTTGTGTAGGGGCACTTAATCCTGAAGGTCTGAAGGGAGGGTGTGTTGTGACATCCATATGAGTGGCCTTCTGTGTGCCATAAACAATTAGATGAACATTTTATACAGGAATAGCAAATTCAGAGTCATGAGTATATAATCTAAGGAAAAGTCTCTTTAATCTCAGGTAACTTTTCCACTTCCAAAGCCACTCAGCTGGAGTCATTACTACAGGATTTGTTAAGCTCTGTGCTGGAATAGCCTTTCCACAAGGCAGATGGGTCATGAGAACAGTGCCTGGCAATTTGCTGATGGGAAGGTGCTTGAGGAGGGGAAAGAGCAGATAGCCTGAGGGCAGTGGATCSTCTTAGTAACATTTATTTTGCAACTCATGGAAGGAATCTTTTTTCATCTTCGGGAAGTTTGTCGTTTTTGTGGTATTCAGAGAGAGCAGTTAACCCAAAACCACTGGCAGCAGCTGAGCATGAAGAGGCYGTGTTGAAGAGGGACCTGTGAGAGCTCTATAAATTGGATTTCCTCAAAGTGAAACAGGATGGGATTGCAATGTCTTCTTGGCATGGCCCTGAAACTAAAATGATTCTTCATTGAATAAATAGTTTAGTGAGCTGGTTAGACTACAGCCTGCAGCCAGAGATGGCAAGGAAGCTGCCTTTTCCTTGAGTTCTGCTCCTATTTCTCACGAGAGCTAGAAACAGGACTAACACAAAGTAGTTCCTTTCACTGCCAACTCAGACTCCAGCCTGATTACTCACTGTATTAATTTACCGATTCCGTGATTCGAACCCATTGGTTTATTGATTTAGTCTTAATAGGAACACTGATGCRATCATGGGACTGTTCAGTTTTTAATTGACTTTGCAAAATCGTTACAGATTTACCCTTGCTGCTTTAAAAATGAACTCCCTTGCTTATTCTTTTGAATAAAACCCATTTCAATAAAACACACCATGCCGGTTTATTCTGTCAGACAGCTCYAGGCAAMTAGCAATAGGACAAGAGGGGACAGTTTTAGGCTGCATCAGAGGATGCTTAGGTTGGACATTASGAAGAAGTTCTTCACAGAAAGAGTCATTGKGCATTGGAATGGGCTGCCTGGGGAGGTGGTGGAGTCCCCATTCCTGAAGGTGTTTAAGAAAAGACTGGATGTGGCACYCAGTCCCATGGTCTAGTTGACAAGATGGTCATAGGTTGAACTTGATGAAGTCTCAAAGGACTTTTCCGATCTTGCTGAATCTGTGATTCTGTGGATCAGAAACACATATAGAATAAAGCATTTCCAAACTACTTGACTCTTCCTTCAGATTAGGATGAATCCCTCTTATAATACAGAGAAAGTGAGAGCCACAGAAGCTGAGTAGAGGAAAATTACCTTTTTTTTTCCATTTTATTTGTTTTTTCAGTAATATACTATTCAATCTCATAATTATTTCTAACTTAATGACTGACAGGTAKAAAAAGTTCAGAAATATGACCTATGCATGGACAAAATAACAGTTCTCACTGAGAGATGAATTTCCAGGTGTCAGACTATTCAGTAGGGGGACTTTAAATAATGGCCATAGGTCTTATTTATACCATACCTTCTGCTCTGCCTTCTGTCACATTTGATAAGGAAATAGTCCACTTAGTGTATTGAGATTTCAACTGCAAGCCTCTGCTGAGAGTAATCATACATTTTAGGGCATTTTGCATCCCAGCTATCTGGTGCTGCTATTGAACTTTGCAATTTGTTGCCCATGTTTTTTGCAGCATGATTGTATCTTTTTTTTCTTTCTCAGCACTCTTTCTGTTCTCTGTTGCTCACAGAAATCTCCAAAACTGGTGCCCAGGTGCAAAGTAAGAGAGCACAGTCCAGACCTGCAAATTTCACATCTTAGACACGGAGCTCATACATTTACTGTGTGGGCTCTCAGAAAAACTCTGCTTTTCTCTTTCAGTTTCCCGGCAGGCCCTACAGGTATCATATTTACATCTGGTGCTCTTTTTTATCTGAACCAGAGCCAAAACAATTAACCACAGGCTGAATATATGTGCCTGCAGATAAAAAGCTCTATGAATTGGTAATCCAATGTGATTTTCTGAATAAAAACATGTATGGAAAGTAGGRGGACAAGGGGTGTATTGTCTGCCTAGAAAAAATGGGATGTCTCTGAATTAAAAGATGGGTAGAAAAGAACCATAAATTGACAGAATATTGATACATTCCAATTTTAGTCTCCAAAGCTATGAGCAAGAAAATGAACTGCATCTCAATGACCTATAGAAGAAACTAGGGTTTTGACTACTATAGGCTTGAAGCTGATCTAATGAAATCATTCCAAGAGATGTGAGCAAACAGCTGGAAGAGGAAAACTGATGGTGAAAAGACCCTGGGATAAATTGCTAACCAAAGTAACAGCAACTGCAGAAATATGTCACATTTGTTCATGTTTCAAGAAGAATAGACAACTGCTGACCACTCTGGTACAARGGAAAAAGTGKCTGCCAAAAACARTCAAAGGTTATTAKCCATGAAAGATCCACAGCATCAACRAAGCAGATCCTCTCTTCTCAGCAGCTCTCACTGGGACTATTGCCCCTTCTGGGAGCTCACAGAATGGAGAAAAAWCAGTGACTGGAGGTTTTGCTGATCTTCACATTCACACAGAAGGAAGCCTCAACTGGCAAGGCTGCTCCAAGCAAGACRCTGCTGGTCCATCCCCTGTTGCAGCTGGGATGCACTGGGGAATTCTGAGACCTGCCCTRGGACTCTTCTGGTACAGCAGATAAGAGGGAGGTGTCATGGTTTAACCCCAGCTGGTAGCTCAGCCCCACACAGCCACTCAGTCATCCCCCACAGTGGGATGGTGGAAAGAAYAGGAAGTGTAAAAGTGAGAAATCTCTTGTGGRTTGARRCAAAGTTTGATAGAYAAAGCAAAAGCTGTGCACATAAGCAAAGTAGAACAAGGAGGTGATTCACTGCTTCCTATGGGCAGGTGGGTGTTCAGCCATTCCCAGGAAAGCAGGGCCCCAACACATGGAGCATTGACTTGAGAAAACAAATTCCACCATTCTGAATGTTCCCTCTTTCCTTCTGTTTCCCCCAGCTTTATACACTGATGATGACACCATGTTATGGAATATCCCTTTGGTCAGTTGGGGTCAGCTAATCCCAGCTTTGTCCCCTCCCAACTTCTTGTGCATCCCTATCCTCCTTGCTGAGTTTTATTCTCCTGTCCTTGATGTGTTACAGCAATGTTGTCAATAATTGAGAATTTTTTTTTGATGGAAAATATGCCCTACTAATGGAAATATTTATCATCATTATCATGCTTTTTGCAGTTTTCAAACTTATGCTGCTGAGATAGCTCCAAGGTAATCCTRTGTATCTTCAGAGTGGGGCAGAGCAAACAGAAAGACCACACCACTGCTTGCTCACCAACTCATCCCTTCACAAATCCATGCTTTTCCTGATAAAGTGCTTTACAAAGTAATATTATACACCAAAAAGATTAAGCTTTTGAAATGAAGGAAGTAGCTGAGTCACAGCTTGGTGAGCAGTAGGTAAACAGTAACTGGAAAAAAAACTGTTTAATATCAAATACAATATAGGATATTGTAGGAGACACTTGCATATTTTAAATACTGTGCCATGGACCACTGACACCCTATTCACATATACACACAAGTAAACTAGATGATACTTAATTATATCTYACAGAAGAGTTAGAGGCTGGATCAACTCACTCAGAAGAAACACGATTCCCAAGAGTATCCACAGCTTCAGTTCAAAGCTCAGATCAATAAGGTATTCCTGTGCCTTAGAATAAAGGCTTGTAAATGTGTACTTGCCACCTGATTCCCTTTGTAAGATAACCAGGGAGTATATCTTAACAAGTGATAATTGGAAAACACCACATGTGAGAAATCACCTTCCTCCAGAAAGGAAAAAATACAGCCAAAAATAGAACTGAGCAGACCACAGCCCAGGGCGCTCCAGGATCTTTCCACATGAATGAGAGCAAGTGAAAATGAAATGGCAGAATCAGAGCTGATGACAGCCTGTCTGCCTGCTAGTTGTGACCTGAAAATGGATTTTATAACATTTTCAACTACTATCAGAATTCAGGCTGYATATCTTTGTTACCTGCACACAGAGAAACATCTTAGAGGGAAAYGGGTGGCTCTTTTTCTGGCCATGCCTCTTAGTAGGCATGAGATATCCCCAAACCCTTTGGCTTTATCTGTAGTATCTGCTGTGCATCTTTCTTTGCCAAGCACTCCCATTTCACACTGAGCAACTCATTTTAGGAGTAATAAAACTGCCATTTCCGACAGACATGAATGCTGTGCCAGCCCTGGTTTGCTGCTGGAAAATAGGGTCCACTGTGCTGGTTGGAGCTTGGCTGGAGGAGGTGGGTGCAATGGGTTTCAAGAAAGCAGTGGGGTTTTAAAAGCAGAAGACCAAACCCAGCATCTGTTTGGTTTGGTACGTAGCTTTCAACAAGCACCAGGGCTGGGTGCCTGCAGGTTTGGGTAGGACAAGGTATCTCAGGTGTCTGGGAGTCTTCTTCCAAGAATGTGTCTGGCCATCAGACTGACYACTACACAGGTGTCTGTACATCGGGGTAGCTTATTTCAGCAACAGGAGTATTTTTGTTTTGCTTCTGATGAAGTGTGAGGAGAATCATCAGACATGGGTCAGAGACCCSCACCATACCTAGCTTACCTGCATATCTGGATCGAAGCGGGGTCCAAGGAAGCTGCAGCTTTGTCTAARCTTGTTTTAAGGAAAAACAAACATCCAATTCCTGCTCTTTGRCAGCAGCCAGATCCATTTGTCACAGGAGTTTTTCAATGCACCTGTTGAGCAGACAGCCTGACTAGAAGAAATCTGAAGCACCGGATTAGAGGACAGGCTYCTGTAACAGCACATGCCCAACTCACCTGCCTTGTCATACCAGTCACCTTGAGAGGAGAGTGAGCATGAAGATTTCAACTGGACATGGAGACAACAGGCAGACAGCAGCTACCATAGGACAGCAAAACAGGAAAACAAAATAACAAACTAGTGCTCAGTGCTGAACCCAGCAGCTGATCCTTTGCTTAAGTTTGTTCAGACAGCAGGTGGCTGAACTACCCTGAGAACTACCACCATTTTTTTCTGCCTTGTTCAAATGCAAAAATAAAGGGATAGTCTTTCTTCTCTGTACTAGGGCTTTAACTGTAATCTGGGATTTGTAGGTTTTGGTAGGCTTGTATTTCTGGGGAAAGAGATTTTTGGTGTTCCTTTCTCCAGTAGCAGTCATGGCGTGGGTGGTGGGTCAGATGAGGAGGTCCCTGCTTGGACTCCTTCCTTTGCCAGCTAAAACAAAATGGCAGCACAGCAGTTGACCAGAATAGTTAACCAAATTGGCCAATGACTTCCTAATAATAATGTTTGAATGTTACTTGTGTTCTCTCAGCATAAGSAATAAAGAGAGAGTGAAAGAGTGGCTGACATCAGTCCGGCACTATCTTCTGGGGTAACCACAGTGCTTRGCTGCAGAGGGTTGCATCTTCCCATGAGGTGATGAAGACCATCTCTTCACAAAAATACTTCTGTTTATTATGGTGCTAGAGTGAGTGGCAATGAGCAGTGACATGGCATCAGCTCCCATGGGACATGACTGCTGTGTTTTTGGCCAAGACCATGGAGTGACCCCCTGCCAACATCCCATCTTCTTGGCCCCAAACTCCAGCACCAAAGTGCCAATTTCACTTAAATCCATGGGGAATTTTTTCCCCTTCAACAGCACTGGCATTTCGGTAACTTTTTGCATCATGTGACAAAATGCCAAACTTTCACAGAGTGTTTTTTTTTGTCCCTGTAGCAAAGCTTCCACTAGTATGGACAGGCTTTCACCTGCCTTTGGCCTAGAGCGGTGAGGTCTCCATACCTGGACAAAGAAGAAGAAATATTTGTCCTGTAGTTTGAATTTAATAAAGACAAAGAGAAAGGAAATGCAAAAGCAGAAGAAATGGAGGAAGACAGGGCCCAAGCCTAGGGGACTAGGACACCTGGAATGAGAAAATCCCAAGGAGACAGAGTATTAGGAAAGCAGTAGATCAAAGCTGCACATTAAATTTATCACCAGGCTGTTATTTTTATTTAGTTGGGTCATCCATCACAGGGATGTTTTCTCTAAATGAGTGAAATGTGTGGCAAGCTGCCCTTACAGTTATGTGCACATACTGAAGTCTCCAACAACATAAGAACACAAGGAGATTTTTTTTTTCTGGCTCACTTGCTGCAGTTCCCTCTGTTTTATAATAACCCTGCATTGAAGGTGGGACATCAGTCAGATTCACAGCACGTCATTTATCAAGTTTGCAAAGATACACAGAAGACATCCCTTGAGGGATGGGAAGTTCTGATACTCAGAGAAATGAAAGTTAATATCTACTTTGCTGGTGTAATGGAAAATATTATTACTTTCAGAAACATATTTCAAGTTAGGAGACAAGAGTTTTAAGCAAATCTTTTGGAGAAAATTGTGGTTTATTGAAAATGGGAATAAAAGTAGATTAAGTTTCTTCCCGTACATTAATGCAGCATATTTTGGAGTGCTCCAAGAGGTCTGGCCAGCTTATGAAAACTCTGAGATTGTATAACTAATAGTCAAGTTTACCAGGGGACATTCTACAGGTGTTGCATTAAAGCAGCCTGAAAACTGGGAAGGGTATGTAAAACCAGGCAAAAGAAAATGAAACTAGACAATTTGAAAATCCTTTCTTACTGATAAAAATACATATGACAAAGACCCTGGTAAAAATCTCAAGTGCTGTAAAATGCTGTAGCAGCAGTAATTTTAGCAGACAAACTGGAACTGGTCTTGGAAACATAAGCCTACCCAGTTTTGCCTTCTGCTCTTTTGGCAGTGCCTAGATAAGCAGGTAAGATTTGACACCATTGCCTGATAGTTAATGTCTCAGAGAAAAATGCCATCCTCTGGTGTTAATGYTCTGCTAACTTGCCAAGCGACTTTCAAAGCAGAGAGGGCAGGATATCACCAGTGAACTTCAGCTGTGGTGAATCTCCTCCTTAGACAGGATTCTCATCACCAAGAGGGTCTAGATATCCATCTCAGGGTCAGGAAGAGATGCAAAGGTCCAGCAAAACTCTGACTTGGGCTGTAGCTGGCACTGCTGCTGAGGGGGTTGACTGTCCTGGGCGCTGCTCTGGAATGGTGACAAAGTGCATCAGACCTGCATGAGCCTCCAGTAAAAAACAGGTTGAGAAATGACAGCTTCCAAAAAGATAAATAGTCTCTTTCTAARAAATATCAGGGAGTGATGCTGTTTTTAATCTAGCACCATAAATAATAAAGTCTGCACTATGGGAAAACTGCTGCTTCCCCTCAATGTCCTTCTAAACAAATCTGTTATGCTACATATTCCCAGTGCTCACCAACATGAACTCTTCTACATATCTGTCCCAGCTCCAATGCATGTCAATGCCATGTCTTTTCCTCCATCTTTAGGTCAATCAGCATCTTCCTATACATCACACATAGCCAGTACATGAATAGCTCCCTCCCAGAAGGCTTCCAAAGCTGTATTGGAGCAAGATGTTTTCCTTTCTRCTGCTCTTAAGGCCAAAAGCACCAGGTTCTTCCAAGCGTCCCTAGGTTCCATCCTACAGACAGTATTTTGCACAAGAGAACAGCCTGTGCAATACCTTTGTTAGCAAAGACCACTCAGGGAGGCTTTCAACTTGATGTACAATAGAAAAACTGGAATGTCATTTGAACACTGCTTCCACTGAATCTAAAAGAGAAAACTAGAGGCAGTGTTTTATAAACGGAAAATGCAGGAGAGGATTATTTTGTGCTACTGGAACAGGAATTGTGATGCTTCACTAAGCTTAGCATTGCTGTGAATACAGGTTTGTGGCAGAAGTGACATGGGATAGGAATTTATGGGCATGGAGAGAGAAATTGTCAGAAATGGTGAGAATCATAGAATGACAGTCATAGAATGGTTTTTATTGGAAGGGACCTTAAAGAYCGTCTCGTTCCAACTCCCCTGCCATGGGTAAGGACATTTTCCACTCAATGCCTTGTCCAGTTTGGCCTTGATTGCTTCCAGGGATGGGGTGCCCACAACTTCTCTGGGCAATCTGTCTTACCACCCKCACARTAAATAATTTATTTCTTGTATCTCCTTCAGTAGGAAATTGGTATCTCCTGTCACTGGGAGCTGCCACTAGAGCCTGAATGTGTGGATGATCTTGGYCTCTGGGATTTCAAATGAAGACTTCAACAAGGCTAGTTAACCTAATTCCAAAATAAACAAGCAACTGGACAATTACTTTCAAAGTTTTGTCACATGTCTAAATCACATAGGAGCATTGTTTAGATGTGTWCTAAGTAGCAGGGTGAAGGGACCCCAGAAGATTCTTTTGCCTAGAAGACCTTTCAGATATGAGGATAGAAGAGAAAGGGAATARAAAGAGTCTCAAAATCTGGTTTGTATACAACTAAACCTCTCCATGGCAAAGAAAGCATATGGTATGAATGTACAAACTCATTAGTGCAGACCTTTGGGAGACACTRTGATTAAGCAAAACAGAGCCAGATGAACATTTGAGAGAAAAAACAAATTGCCAATGCTGGAGAAAAATAACTGAAAGCCAAATGACTACAGTTGCAGACTCACGAAAAGGATATTCAGGAATGTGATTTCTGGGAAAGACTTTTTCCGAGAAAGGTTTCTGGCTCTTTAAGACCAACCCAGACACAGAGGGAGTAGGTTAGCTCAGTCCTCAGTGGTGAAGCAGGGAGATATTTAGGTTGCTAGCAGGGAGCTGATGATATTTTTCTGTGGACTGTTTCCACCTCCTAGTACTTTTGAAATATTCCCTGGGTTGCTCAGATTCTCGGTCCCTCTTTTTACAATGCAGTCTTCCAAAATTAAAATACCCTTGCAGAAATGTCATGAAGACAACTTTCCTTCCCCTTGCAGAAGGAAATATGGAGTCACATCAAAAGATAAATGTGTATGACCTCACACATATCCTTCAGTCACCAGGAAATTAACTGCGTGAAATATTTTCTTGGCCTTTTGCCCATTGTTACATGGCTTTCATCAAGTACTCATACCTACCAGACTTTACTGAGCTTCTAAACCCCAAATCTGAAAAAGAAGATCTGATTTAGCTGATTGAATGAGAAAATTTACAGAGAAACTACAGTTTGTAAGGGACTATTTTAAATGCAAGCTGCTTCTATTACATTTAACTGGGATCTCTAAGCTGGTTATAGGAGATACRTTTTAAACATGTACAGACTATATTATGGTGATCGACTCAAATTATACATTCTGCAATCAAACATGTCCTTGCTACTTGTACCTTTTGGTTTAACTGGATTTCTCCAGCCTGTTTGGAACAGAATTATTTTGAACAACATGAATTAGAAGATAGAGCTTTCAAATAATACATGGTTTCTGTAGCAGGCTTGTTTAATGACCTTCAAACACTACTTTTTTGATTTAAAGTCAGACCCAAGTTTACTGTAGCATTTTAAGTTATGTCATTGGATTTAAAACCCAGTGCCAACTTAATACTTCTCCATTGGAGCAGATGGAAAAGAATCACGGATTCATTACTTACACCTGTGTAACATTCAGGTGAAACCAGCTTGATTTTTGCTTAGAAGTACTTTGCCCTGGTACTCTAGTCTAAACCCTTCCCAASTGATGAAGACTTGATTGTGCAGCAATGATTTTGGTGCAAGGACTCTGTTCTAACTGTCAGGGTCCTGGTGAGAGATGCTCTCTCCACCCTGCCCSTCACCTCTGCCACTGGCAGGTTGTGCTGTGGTGGGGAACAGAGTAGTGGCTTTCCTCTGCAGCTGGGATGTGCTTGAGGTGACAGGATGCAGGATTGGAATGTCAGGGCACACAGCTCAGTCATCTTCATAGAGTTCTCTCACACGGATTTCACCCTGGGTAGACACAATTGGGCTTTCTAGTAGGACAGGCTGAGAAACTCCTCTGCTGGAGGGGAAGGAGAGTGGAACTTCGCAGTCCAGATCGCTTGTCAAGTGCCTTTCATGGAGGAGTGTTTACACTTGTGTCCTTACACAGTGCATCCCTGAGGAAAATGTCAGCTTCTGTGGATGGAGATGGGAAACCCCAAATGCAAGGCTGCCAGGGAGCTCTTGGCAGCTCCCAGCTGACTACCAGACTTGGGGCCACTGTAGAACAGCATCCCTTTCCCCTTTGGGCAGAAGCACACTCAGGCCAAGGTTTTGACCTGTGTAGGCAGGAATGGTGTGTTTTCCAGTGGCTACATGCGGTGGTTTTGCTTGGTCCAGCTTTTTAGTGGAGGGGTATGGGACCATAAAACCACAAAAATGGCTCCTCTGATAAAGACTTCCTTCATCTTGTCCAGCAAAGGAGCCCTGCCCCCTGTGTTGTAGGGCCAATCTCTAATGGCTCTGAGGGTGATGGACAGGCTGCTGGCCACTTAGAGATATTGGTTACACCTCTATGATGACATCTGGTCTCATATTTAAGAAGAGTTCAAAACAAGTTAATTTGCAGCAGCTGCCATTAACCCTTAGCTAGAGGTAGGGAGGAAGTAAAGAGATGTGAAAAAGAAATGGAAACTCCAAGGTCAGTAGAGAAAGAGGGGGAGAAGGTGCTTTGCAAGCCATGGTGCTGACCACACCATGGGGGAGCAGGCTGTTCCTGAGGTGACTGTCTTCAGTGGGAGACCCATAGAGAGAGGCMCTGCACTTGAGATAAACATCCTCGCCTTGGAGAATGGGACTGATSATAGCCMRTGGGGGAAAGGTGCCCCCCCTGCCATGCCTGGAGGGAGTGGATACCCAGAAGAAACTGTGTKCTGGCGGAATATTTGAGAGACTGGCCTTGCTCCTGGAATGAAGGCATCCTGGCCTCAAGGAGACTGCTTCCCTTCTGGACAAGGACCCGCACCATCAGCAGGCTCCACAGACTGGYTGTTCCTGGGAAGACCCCCACAGTGATGCTGAGCAAAAGGAGCGCTTAAGCAACTGGAATAGACCTGTGGTGATGAACTGACCAGAAAACTGCCACACGCTGCCCCTGCTGCGTGCAGGAAGATGGGAGGGGTGGGGAGTGTAAGAGAACGGTGTCTTAATGGTCCATTTCTCTCCTTGTGACTCCTTCTCTTTACTCTGGGTTAATTTCTTTCTTCCCTTTCCGTGTGGTATACTTAGCAGTTTTAATARTATTTTTTTTTTTTTACAACTTAAGTTTTTCAGCCTTTTTGACCTTCATGGAGCATGAAAATCTTTCTCTCAATCCGTTAYCTTATCTAAAAGCCATAAATCTTGGTGTTAACTGGGGTTTTTCACTCCCCTCTGCCTGTCCTGGGGGTGGGGAAACATCGTGGGTTCCTTGGCATTCAGCCAGGGTTCAAAACATGACATTTTTGGTGCATTGGCTGGGAAAGGRTTCAAAGCACGACACTACACTACTGCAATCCAACCCTTCTCATACAGTGCTGCCTGCTCAACCATGCACAACCACTGACACCATGTCCCATTTTCTTCACAGATCACAAGTTCTGCTTTGCCATTTGTTCAGGCATTTTGCCACTCAACTGCTCTTACCATAAGCAAGAMAGTGTCAAGTTAAAAAAATTACTGGTTAGTTTTTAACGAAAACCACACACATTAATACAAAAATAGAAGTACCAGACTTAGGAACTAAGATCATACAACCATGAAAATCTAGGAAGAGTAGTGTTGCCTTTACTTCCAGTATGGTAAACATATTTTGATTGTGGTTTTCCACTGATGATGCCATATTTTGCATGTGAGATAAGAGTGCACTTTGCTTTGCAGTATAGAATAAGCACCTGTAGCCTTGGTTCCAGAAATCTCAGCACAGRATCAYAGSATCARTTAGGTTGGAAAAGACCTCTGAGATCATTGAATCCAACCTATGACCAAACACCACCATGTGAACTAGACCACAGCACTAYGTGCCACATACAATCTTTTCCTAAATACTTCCAGGAACCATGACTCCATCACATCCCTGGGCAGTCCATTCCAATGTTTAATTATCCTTTCTGTGCTTCAGTGGAGAAAGTCTTGGCCCTCAAATTAAGCAGAAAACTTTGTTACTGCTGAAAAAYGGGGCCTTGGGGATTTGAGGAAAGACCACAGGGACAGCATGTTCGTGTTTGGACCTGTGATCTGTTGAGCAGGTGGRTAACTTTCTCATATCCTTGTCCCAGCAGCCAAACTGCAGGTCCTATCTGTCATCCTGCTGACTCCACCTCCACAGCTGGCAGACCTTATGTCTCCACCTTGTTTGCAGTGAAAACTCTCACTTTCAGTCCAGCCTTAGGGATCTGGAGTCCTATGRTACCATCATATGTATGTCCAGCACATCAGGTTGGATTTGGTGCCTGCTGTATTTCCCTCAGGAAATGAATGGTCTGCACGTCAGTCACACTGAGCCAGAAGGGTCCTTTCCTAATAAAAATGGCAGTCCTAAGTCATAAGAATAAAGTGCCACAAATGCAAAAGCATTTCATGTAAGGCTCTATGTGCACCCCTCTTGCTGGACTTAACACTGCTCTCTGTGGACAGCTCATCCTCCCCCTCCTCAGCTCTGTCTGGTGAGAGTAACCTGCATCAGCCTCCAGGGAACAGCTCTGGGCCATYGGGTCAGGAATACAAGTGAGATCTCCTGCACAGCTGTGTGCACTGGGGCCTGAGCCGCTGGCTCAGCTGTGCCTCACCAAAAGCAGCCCCTTGGTGTCAGCAAAACCTGCCCAACACCTGCAGTGCTCCAATGGCCACGTCACCCTGCCAAGGGAATAGCATGGGAATGATGGTGGCTTTTATGCTGACATAAGGATGATTTAAATATTCCTGTTAGATTCCTCTTGCATGTGGTAGGTCTGCTCTTTTTGGATTTGGTTTTAAAACATTTTAGTATCAGCTTTGAATGGAGCCTCCCTATAATTCCACAGGCCCAGTGGTGAAGGCAAGAGATCCCAGAGACCCCAGCCCCAGCTCCCACCCTGGGGAGCAGCCTGCCACAGTTAATGAATGGGAACTGCTGCTCACAGATGTGAAGATGGAACTTTGCTCTGGAAGCACCCATGTCTCCTGCACTTATTTCAGTCTTGAGACATGATCAAGGAAAGCCTGCAGCTTGTGTTGCTAAGTAGCTGCCACCATAACAAATCTGTGTGCCTTTTCTAGCTCATTGCTGCCTCCCTCAGCATCAGCAGGACTAGGTACAAGTTTGCATTCATGTAATTACAAATGCAAAAGACGATTAGCTTATTTTCAGGGCYGCTCGTTAGTTACTTGACCAGAGAAACATTCCTAAGCATCAAATTTGGCTTTGAAATCCAAATGCTAAGCTGCTTCTCCTATTTTTTCTTGTAACATTGACTGTGGTTTCTTATTCTTTAAACATCAGCATTTCTTTTGTTTTGAGAATTAGTCCCATAGTCAAGAAATATGAGAAGCAGCTTAATTTGTACAAAGACAGATTTAGCTGAACTTTTCTGCAAAAAGGCTCAGYAGTGGAACAGTTTATGGTATTCTACTCCCTTCACTTCAGAGTTCGCAATCCAGTGCCATGTGTGGTACATGGTGCCTGTAAATTGACTCAGATTCTGGCTTCCTCTCCAGGAACGTGAGGACTGGTTATATTAACAAAATGGACAGAGAATTAGTGTGGACACATCCACTGGAAAAGGCTGGGCTTGGGCTCTATCAYAGAAATATCTGATTTGAGGGAGAACTTTGAACTTCTGCCTTGGAAAAACAGAACATTACTAAGTGGTGTGCAAGTTGATGATGAACAGGCCACTACACAGTTTTAGCCAGGGCCGGGACTCCTGAATTCAAACTGCAATTTTGTGTATAATTTTCTTAGACTGATTTAACACACATGCARAATTGGCACAGCCATCCAAAAAAGCAATCCTCACTCCTTCCCTTCTCTGTTCTCCTGCCTGGTGCTTCTTGTTATGCTGGCACAAGTTTCTGTGTGGCTGCCCGGTGCACAGGATGTAGGAATTGATCCAGCTGGAAAAAAACCCCTTTCTTTTGGTGGGTTTTACCCTGAATCAGTTTCCACTATCCCCAAACCTAGAAAACTAAATKGTACAAATAATTGCCAGCATTACCTGARCAATGCAAGCCAGGAAAGGAGAAAGTGTTTCAAGAAAGTAGCAGAACAGTTAAATTCAGAGAGGAGCTATTGCATGGAGAACACTACTGGCTTYAAACCCCCATCTGGCTCTAGGCTGCCAAGTGTCGTGAGCAACCCTGTGTTTCTCATCACATGTATTCTTGATCAGTGTCACACAACATTTATAAACATCCATGAYTGAAGGTCAACCACACATTCTCAATTCTTTAGTGTTAGTTTCAGGCTATGCTATGATGTTTAATGTTTTTACTGAAAACAAAAATAGGGCAAATAAAAAAAAGGTGGGGGATGGGGAAAGGAGAACATGTAGAGACACAGCTCGTGACAACCAAACTACCTCTTGTGTCCTTCCTGGCTGCTGGGGAGTATCTAGGGCCAAATGCAGTTGGAGGCTGTTTTCTCCCAGAAAGTTTCTGGCACTTATTCTCCTTATAATACAACATTAACATTATTGTTTGGTTAATATGAATATTTTCTCCTAGCTGAGATTTTGGATTTTTTTTATTCTGCACGAACATGTTTTGAGCTAAAACAAATATAAAACCAGCTCCTGTTGTAAGAACTAGGAAAAATCTTCCCTTCTTTCTACTTCCTAGTCTCGTCTCTCCAATGGCTTTTATTAGACATTCAGAGGTCAGCAAGAAATGCAGAGAACTATCCTTTATTCCTTATGTGTTGGGACAACCTATTTCTTAGCAGTTCAGCTTTTCTATATGTTCATGCTSCAGAAACTCACAGTATGTATTCCAGCCACTTCTTGGAGGTGAAGCAGAAGAAAGGTCTGAAAAAGCACAAAGATGAACRCAACCATTTGAGGAAAGATGTACAATCAATGAACACTTGAGAGGTTTAGAGCCAGAAAAATTTACCTTAACCCCACTCCMCTCCAGAAAGTCATATTAAGTACCATGACAGAGACTCAGGTRTAGCAGTGGGATGACAACAGGGAGTGAAAAATAACCCTTTGAAATTTGACTTCCTTGACTTGCCAGTATAGAATGTCAGCTGGAAAGACCAAAGGGGAAAAGGCAATTTTGTGCCTACAGAACATCAATGATCAACATCCTCAGCACCATATACTTCACCCTCCAGCGAAGTCCCCGAAGCAAAGTTGCACACAGCAGCTGCCAGGTCATTGCTTAACAAGCTGGTTTTCAATCATGTTTTGTCAGTTAGGAAGAATCCTCTACTCATACCTTTCCCAGAAACACAGCACTATTTAACCTCCAGCTGTAGATAACATCGCCTGTCTGACTTCTTCCCTTCCACCCCAGCTGGAACAAAACAGAGCAGTGTGTCTTCAAGAGGATAAGACACACAGAGCAGGAATTCATTCAATAACTTAATCTCATTGAAGAAATATCTYCTTAGATTCCTGAACCGTTCTTTTTCACACATCAGGGTGGAGTAATTTGGAAAGCAGGGTGCACATAGTACCCCCACTGTGAACAGTTAAGTTTTGCAGACAGAACAAAACTGCCACCAATGGGAAGATGGAACAYAGAGAAGCATTCACAGCAGTTCCTTCCCCTCATTGCTGCAGCGCAGCACTACAGCCAAAAGCACTAGAGACAGTCTGGCCTGATTGGGAAACAGTGAGGAACACATTTTACAGTAAAGTTCTCGATCAAATCTAAATCCCTCACAAGATGCTTTCTGAAAATAGATGTTACTCACTGAGCTGCAAAAAAAAARGCTTCCCATCTAGTAAAAACTAAGTGAATGCTTATGGTTAATTTCTATAAAATTATTTCGACATTCATTTGAGGAGGAACTATAATAAAATGCAGATGCTGTACTTCTTTACAGAGATATTGGAACACTTTAAAAAAACCCAACAGCAGTCATAGGGGAAAACAATGAATGATGTGCAACAGAGAGCTCTTCACCATCTCACATGTGTCTGTWACAGAGAAAGCAAATATACTTCTTGTACATACAGGAGTTATGCAGGAACACTAATGCTCATCACCATTCCTTCACCTCATTCAACAGCTGATCAGTGCATTATCACGAAGCCTGCTTTCCAAGAAATGTAAGCCTGTTAGTACTACTTGCAGACCATGGGCAGAACAAGTACCAAATCCTGCACATGACAGAGCAGAGCTTGCATTCAGTGCCCCAAATTAGAGTGTCATCAGGCATGTTTGAGCAAAATCAACTTGTCATGAGTGTTGATCACAATGGTGTTACAAAGGGCAGAACTAYAACAAAAATGTACTAATTATTGACAGAAGAAAAGCCAGAAGAGCTTTCATTCTAGWCTGAGAGCCCAAGTTGCCACACTTCTCTTTCACAGAACTTGAACCAAAGGAATGAAAGTCACTCTTTTCCAGGGCTGTGCCTACAAACACACATTTGGGCTGCCTCAGCACAGGCCAGCCTGCATCCCACAGGAACTACAGCACACACAGGATGGGCCTGGCTGCTCTCACTCAAAAGCAGGACAGTCCTGGTGCGTGGGGCCCAGACTGCCAGCTCTCTCAGCCTACTTCAATCAAAATTCACTGCTACTACACATAAGCTCTGCAAGTGACCAACTGACTCCATGGAAGATGTGCTGCAGSCACAGGCTTGGCTCCAAGTGTCTGGATCTACCAGGAGCATGCAACTCCAGAGGCACCGACATACATGCAGAGACAACTCCAGAAGCAAGGGAACAAAAGAGCTAAAAGAATTCAAGCTGGATATTTTCTGGCATTCAGAAGGGACAGGCATGTAGATGAATCCCATTTTATAGATAGCCTCCCATAATTTTCCACACAGACATTTCTAGCACAGAATGCTTGAACAAAAGCACAGTACAGCCAGCAGAGTAACACCTCCTTCCTAATGGCAAGAAACCTATTTACATATTYGAGTTTTAAATCTTCCAAAGAGCTAAATCTTTGCACACGTAATACAAAATAACCGACCTTTAAGTGCTCAGTCCCTCCAACATAAATGGAAGGTGTTCAAACAAGATACAGAGCTAATACATAACAGCTTATAACACAACTTTTATTAGAAAAGTTATACATAACAGCATCAACTATTTTCAAGAATATTAACCTTGAAAAGCAACAAAAACAGACTAAAAATGTGTAACAAGAAACTAATGACCTTTTCTATAATTAAACATTCAAGTTATCTACAATGTCTCTTTTTACAAAGGGGAAAATTATGGTTTTACAGGCACATCATGTTGAAAATAAAGCTGCAGTAACTTTATACAATTATTTTTTCARGGATTATTAAAACATGGTCATCATGTAGTCTCAGTTTCTTAAACATTCACATAATTTTACAGTTGAGTATACACTGACATTTCAGAGTCCCAAAATTATTTCACAAAAGTGCCAACACTAAAACCAGAATCTTCAGTGTGAATAATTTTGCCCTAAAAAAAGTTAAGACAGGTCTCCATAATCAACATATTCACATAATTTCTGGTGCTATMTGGTCTAACAGTAAAGCTTAATTCTTTAGAAATAAAACTGAACTTCTTTTGCAAAACTGATAAAATGTTTTGAACACGGGAGGGTACATGATCTGAAAAAATTGACACTAAAACCATAAATATATCCAAAGAACCATTAATACGCTACACAATTAAGTGGAATTATGCCCATTTGTACTCTATTTTCAAAGTTTGTTGCCCTTTTGGAACAGGTGTTATCTGAATTTAGCAATTTTTCTTATTGTCGGACGCCTGCTTAATAAAAAAATCAGATAATTTACAATCTAGAAGTCTGTTTTAAAAAGTCTGGAGTTTATATACAGCTCTAACAAACCTAAAGCATTATGATTTCTTAAAAGTTTAAATGAAATGACTAGTTTTCATTTGTCACTTATTAACAGTAATTAGCCATTATCAGTAGTGGACCATAACAAGGTGATCATTGAAAAGGAATGTTTCGTCTAAAATGCTTCACATGTTCTGTCCTTTCACGTATCACGTAGAAGAAGTGATTTCCACAGACACTCATTTCCCCTTAGCATCAAGGGCTACAAAAATCTGACTGCAAAAATGCAGTGACACAGCAAGCTGACGTATCAGGCACTACCTTTCATATTGGCAGCTTTAAGAGACCCACAGTATGCACAAAGATCTGGAGAAGGGGAAAAAATCTAACTACTGTGAGAAGCAGACTGAACATTTCAAATGAGTTTGGCAAAGTTTTTAATCAGACAATWGGTTGGCCATTCAGATTTACTTGTATAGGTTAAAAATATTTCTAYTGAATCAACTAGTCAAATTATTGTAAGACATTTTCATTGATACTCAACATCACATGCACCAATATTGCACACATCTGCTCCGAGCTGTTAAAACAATCTTTATCTGGGCACTTGAGATGTCTGGTTTCTGAAGCTGGAACTCAAGTCACCCACCCCAGCAATTTCACTAAAAATTTGAGTGGTAAAGTTAAAATACAAACCCCAAAATAACCCCAAGAGAAAACCAAGGACTTTATACAGACAATAAAATCTAAATTTTCTGCAATGGTCTTGTGGGCCCTACGGACGGGGCAATACACATACACACGCACTGGTGAGACGAGCACTAGCTCTGCTCTAAGTAACCATTCAGATAATGTGAAACCTGGGACCAGGGGTGGCAATGATGTCACTGTAGGGTTCCTCCTGYGTCAGCTCTATAGCTTGCTGCTTTTTCAGTACCAGGAAACTGTAGAACTTTGCAGCTGCTTGTTTTCTATTCGTATTTCTGCACAGCTCAAGCAAACTGATAGATTCTGCTCCAGTCTTAGCAAGAGCTCTCTGAAAAACACAGCAACGATACCATAAATTAAATAAAGAACTACACAGAAACAACGTCTCTTGGCAAGATTCTGCTTGTTGTCAACCCCAGGACATTCAGAAGGATGGGAACATTACAGCAAGTACATGAAAATTCTTTATGGATTTTAGCTAAATGAAACCTAGTAGGCTTCCCAGAGATGTGTGAACAATCATTCTTGAATCTGCTGAACGCATTCCAGAAACGCTGTTGTACAGCACAAGATTTAATTTCTGCGACAATAGCTAACCAGTCTTTTTTGACTACAGGACAATTTTTTCTTAATAGGAATAAAATTTAAAAAATCAAGTTGTATTTCCCAAAATAAAGGTAATTCCAAAAAGAATAAAACTAAATTTCAAAAGATGCATATTTTTTCAAAGGTGAAAGCTTGTTTATTTCTAAAACTCCTCTGTCTTAGAAACTAAGTACCCAAAGCCACATTTTCTCCAAGTCTTGGCAAGAATACATATATTAAAAAAATAATAATCATGAAAATACATCTTTTTGCTGGCCAGGACAACAAGTGAAGTCTTTGATTTAAAACASAATTGTCTGCCCTGGAATGTCTACCAGATGAAAAGATATTTGGCTGGCYGAGCCAATTACTTTATATTAATCAGATTTCAACTCCAAATCTTACTGCAGATTTAATGTTTCAGTCATCCAACGTGATGCTCTTTTGGGTACATGGAAGGAAGAATTGAAAAAAGCTRGATATGGCCAAGGAGAATTCTGAAGATCTTTTCAGAAACCGTAATGACACATTCAAAGAAGAAAACATTACACAACACTACCAACTCCACATCTTTAGAAGTTATTTTTAAGCTACTGTTGTACTGATTTGGGTTGGGACAGTTATTTCTTCACAGCAGGTCATATGATGCTATCTATGTTTTGCATCAAGTAGGCTGGAGGTGCGCAAGGAGTTGGGAGGGGACACAGCTGGGACAGCTGACCCTAACTGGCCAARAGGATAATCCATGATATATGCCATCATGCTCAGTATTTAAAGCTGGGGCAAAGAAGAGGGGAATGTGTGACCACTTGGGATTTGGGCATTCAGTGACAGCCAGATCTCAGCAGTTGCCAAAATGTTTAATGGAACAAAGGAGCTACAAACTAGGCTGAAAGGCAAAGGTAGTCAAAGAACATGTGGAGGACACACACAGGGGGATAAGCAAAGGAACAGTTYGCACTTCAGTTCAGGTGCATACTGGGGTGTTCAATCATTGTATCAAAAAAAAGCTCTTTAGTTCCATCGAGCAAGAATCTACCCTACAGACAGACAGATAGATGTCTGTGCAGACTGAAGCCACATGCTGGAAATCAGCCAAGGTCACACTTTCCCAGTTGTTAAAAGATTCAGCTTCTCATGGCATTTAAGTTTTCAAACTAGCCTAGCCAGGAAGCAAATATCCTGTACAATCATATTACATCCCTAGACCTTTATGGAGGTTTGCCTAAAGACACATAGCTCAAAGTCAGAGGTGCTATGATTTCATTAAAAACACATTCAACTCAATTATTTTATTCAAATTTCTGAGAATCTTCGTTGCACACCGAAGTGTGGATATAAAGGTTGAAAAGTGAAAAATTTCAATACAAATGTTTTTTGAAAAGAAGTGACAATTGTAAGAGCACAGATTTAATTTTAGTTATTTGATATAGATTTAACCAACTACACACATTCTTCCCCCTCTAAGACAACTGTTAATTTAGGCTGTAATACCTACTGCAAAGCAAGTTCTATCTTGACCTTTTAACTCAGGTCAAAAGCATCAGTGGGCACATTCAAAAGCTGCTTTACGAGAAAGCAAACGATCATGTGTACCTGAAGTCCATGGAGCATTTGTTGAGTCCTCTTGTTCCATCTCCTTTCTTCTTGATCCTGATCACCCCCTGTGCCGTCTTCTTCCTGCAAGTAGGTATAAAATAGAAGACATCAATAAAGTTTGTGCTGATATCCACAAAATATTAAATACAGTAGCTAAGAGACAACTTAAGTTATCACATGTTAGGACATGGGTAGTTTTCTTGCAAAAAGCTAGTTTCATTAAGTAGCACARGCTATTTAAAATGAACCACACCATTAAGTTCAAAAGTTCTTGTCAAAGGCATCGTAAATATAGAGTGGTTTAATCCAGCTATGTGTGAGAACAGGAGAACACTAATTCAAAACACAATGTATATGCAATCTATAAAATTAAATGATATTATAAAGTGGCCATGAAATAATTCAAGAATTACATTTCCAGGGCCTATTAATCCCCAAGGACAGACTGAATCTACAGTCAACCACTTCTGGGAAACACTYAAACTGATTCTACAGAGTTCTTACTTCTTCTTCTTCTTCCTCCTCTTTCTCCTTTTCCTTCTCTTTCTCTTTTTCTGGCAGAAGTTCTAGTTCTGGTATTARCTGGCAGATGTTTTGGGGCTCTTCTGGAGGCATTTCTACAGGTGGTATTTCCAGCTGTTGTGATGGTGGATGCTTCAAGAACACACAATACAGTTAAACAAACAGTATCATTTTGTYAGTGCTTTTACAATAGAATGATGGTGCTACAGACCAGTTAATAAATCCAAGTATCTAATTCTTAGCCATTTATCAGAATTTTTCATTTCTGAAAACCAAAAAGSAATTTTGTTTTGCTGTCCATATGTGTCTTTTCAATCCTTTAAAATTGTGATAGCCAGAAGTTATGGTACCACTATAAAGTAAAAAAGCTTTCCAGTAACTTCACTTATTCCACCATCCAAACTAYAGACCTCATTCCTTGGATCAGCACATGCAAATTTGAAATGCCACATAACCAGATGCAGTGCTACATGAACACACTTTGACTTACTGCAACAAGACATCTTCAAAATATCAATAAGCTATTCTCACCAACACAAACATGAAGGAATTAAAACATTAGTACCTGTATAGTTTCCAAAAATAAGTGYATGATTTTGGTGCTCAAGCATGTTCTCAGAAAATATTTATATCAAGGGGAAAATCCAGAAAAGCAATTTAACAGGATTTATGTAGACAGTTTCATTAAAATTAATATATGGTACTCTTCCCCTGAATCTATAAACAATTAAGTGCTTGCCAGTAAAGTTACTCTGACACCTGAAACTGTTTCTATAAACACCCTAAAATGGCTAAGGAATTTCTGATTTAGTCATGCAGGTTGACATGTTGCTGGAGGCCTGACCTAGCCTCTAAGATTATGAAAGAATTCCCAACACACCAAGAGCCCCCCAGTTACACTGACTTAGCACAGTCAAGGGAGAATTTCAGCCCATGATATGGCCAAGAGGAGCAGCAGCCACCACCCTGTTTAGTAAGATCTAACAGTCCCATTCTACCATCAATCTACCTGTTAGACAAGGAAYGTGAAAAGTGAGGTTAAAAAGTGCACAAATATGARACACAGCACAAACCAGGACTGTTCTCGCCAGGCAAGCATTCAGAAGAATACAGCTTTCATTTTGCCCATTTCCCTCCCCTACCCTTCACAACAGCTTCCTTTCACACTGCATCACAGCTAGTGTCCAAGTCTACTCACAACTCAACTAGGAAATCTCTCCAGACAATCAAARCTTTTCTTTGAAGCCTTAAGCTGAAACACTAATGTCTTAAAATACATTTATGCAGCTAACACAATCCTTGCTTCATGGAATCTGTTCATATATATTTGCCAAGCAGAACTTGATAAGCAATACACTAAACTCCTTGAAAACTTTCTTTGGAGGAAATAGTGTAATTTCTTTTTCCTACCAGCATTCTGAATGTTTCAGTGAGCTTTTCACCTAACAAAAACACCACAATGATTACCCAGGAACAAATGTTCTGATACTACTGCAGTGGATCTCCAAGGACCTTAAAAAGCTAAGTCCTCCAATCTGTGTAATTTCCTACTCAAACACACTACCCACTTCTTCTCCTTAAAAAAAACATAATAAAAGCTTACTTACGGGTAACACTGGCTCTGGTTCTACTTGCTGCAGTTTGCGTTTAACACCTGTCTGAGCTGGCGGGGGTGGCATAACAGATTCATCCAGGTTGGTTCTGCTGCCCTCCATCATCGACTCTTGTAAACGGCTTGGTTCTTCCAGAATAGGTTCATCTATATTCCACAACAAACTCTCTTTTAGATACTTTAGAATGTAATTAGAAACTGTACCAAAACCCCATCTGCTACATTTTRGAACTGAGCACTCTTTAATAGCCTGTACTTTTAATCCACTGATTCAAACARCTCCTAAGCATCTCCCATTTCTAGGAAAAAAAGTTGTTTTATGTCACAAGCTGTACATCAAGTCAAACAATCATTACAAAGCTCATTGCTTCATACATAATCTTTGATGACTTAATATAAAGTACAAATAAAAGGAAAAATAGGCTCCAAGGGAAAGGAGAGCACCCTTGGTAAGATACAAACCAATGACATCTCGTTGCTGCTGTTGCTGTTGCTGCTCCTCTCTAGGAACCTCTGGGTTTTCAAAGTCTTTAAGGAACTCATCAAGATTGTCAGCTTCTCCACCTTTCCTCCTCTTTCTCAGGTCTTCTGGTACCAGAGGTGTAAGACAGCGAGTGAAGAGCTACAGAGGAAAGGTTACGTTATTCATTATTGCAGTTCTTAGTGTCCTTTTATTTCAATTCAAGTAATTATGGGCTATTTTGCTTTCTCAATTTATAAGCTCCTCTCCAACAGTACTAACATCTAAAAAAATAATTTATTTCTGTAACTGATAAGGTAAGTATTTTAAACATTGCTGTTAAGTCTTCACTATTTTGTTTATTTCAAATTATGAACACTACAATCATTKTATCACCATTTATACGATGATGTTTTCCGTTTTCTATACACGAGGCACAATACTGAACATAGGCCATGTAAAAATGAACTTGCACAAAAACATTACCTTCAGTACTCTGTTATTCCACAAAGGCTGTGCAGGCAGAGAGAAAAGCTTTTCAACTCCACCAGTTTCTTTCCACATCATCAATTTCTTAGTAGGAGGTGCCAAATCCAAAGTAGTAACAATATCAGAGTAGTCACTTAATTGGGCTCGAATAGTCTTGCTGTCCAGYTCTTTCACACTGTCCACAATCAGCTTTCTCTTCCTCTTTGCTTTGGTTTCCTTGACTGTTGAGATTTTTAGCAAGCAGTGAAGGTTAGCACAAACATGTACCATGCTATAGAAGAATCTTGCAAGCTCTTTACAGGTCTTGCCAATGTATAAAGCTGCCTCAAGAATCTAAGGCAATGCTAGCTTTGGGAAAAGGATTAAAAGTTATGTGCAGTATGAAACGTTTTATACTATGAATGCTGTCCCATAACYTACAAATTCTTCTGCAAATTTAAATCTACCTAAGCCCTAATACCCTCAGCTGCATATGCCTCTCTTCCCCATGGCTTCTTTATTAAGCTGGTGCAAACACTGGCCACCGAGTTGAACAGAGGATGAAGCACCTCTCATATGAAGAAAGGATGAGAGATTTGGTTTTGTTCTGCCTGCAGAAGAGGTGGCTTTGGGGTGATCTAAGTGTRGCCTTCCMRTACCTGAAGARAGCCTACAAGGAAGATGGAGGAGACTTTCTACAGGGACATGTAGTGACAAGGTAGGGAGATGGTGCAAACKAACAGAGAGTAGGTCAGACWAGATATTAGGAAGAAATTCYTTACTGTGAGGGTGGTGAGRCACTGGGACAGGTTGCTCATAGAAGTTGTGGATGCTCTATCCCTGTCAGKGTTCARGGCCAGGCTGGATGGASCCCTGACTAATGGGGTCTAGTGGAAGATGTCCCCGATCATGAAAAGCAGGTTGGAACAAGATTCTCACAATCCCCTCCAATCCCAGCCATTCTATGACTCTCACCACAGATTCAAAATACCACACTCAGTTTTTCCCCTAAGCTCTACCTGAGCTTTGCTGGAGTTAATRTAGGCGGTTATTTTAACTGCAAACTTCTGATTCTTCTCTAGGATGACTTTACTGCACATTTCTCACAGCCTGGTACTCTGCAGCAGACCCTGAAGCTCTGGCAAATGCTGTCTTTGCGGGTCCCAGCAGATGAGCTGGACCCCTGCTGCCAGCCCRCCACGAGAGGGCAGTGCCACAGCTCTCTCACTAACCAAGCAGGCAATAAGGRCCTGGAGCTCAGTCTAAAAACACAGGGCAAGCTACTTTCCTTCCAGGTATTAATTTTTTTAATAAAGCAGGGGTCTGTAMAATGAGTCAAATATAGTATCAGTTAAAATATGCAAGTTTCTTGCATTAAAGACAAAGAAAATGCCTACTTAGTAGAAATTCAAATTCAAAGGTGCACCTTCCCAAACTCAGCAATTAACTAAAGCTACAAATCACCAGAAGAGCACTCATTGTCAGTGTAAACAGTCACTCCTGCCCTTGAAACGTAGCAAATAAAGAACTGAGCAGCCCTACAGATACCACATTAAAGACATGATGAATTTGATTCCAACTCAGTGCATTTTAACTATGAGGTTTATCCAAAGCTACATGCTGTTACWCTACTGACTGCAGAAACTACAAACTAGTATTTTCTGAGACCATCCATGTAACATATCTGGGAATTACTGGAAGGCTATTATTCAAATAAAATGAATTCAGCACTTGATCCCTGGTTTCTCTCCCTAGTGAGAAGCAGAAGCAGCAGCAGTACTAGACATTCATTTCCACTCCATCAACCTAAGGTGGTCTCCGACAAAGCGTGCAAAACATTTCCAAATGGCTCACTCACCAGTTATRTCAATAGGCTCCAGAGCAAAAGCTTCCTCTTCATTAGGAACAAGCGTTGTCTGATCAGTCATGGTTGGTAACGGTTCCACAGGATCSACCGAGTCCGGGCTGTCCGGTCCTCCCACTGCCAATTACAACAAGTACCTTGCACTAGGTCAAAACATTAACAGGCTGTGCTACCCTTCCCATTCCTTTCTCCACACCTTCAAGTGGTTTACCACATTTCACACTTTTGAGCTTATTATGCTTTTAAGGAATTAGAATCCAAATTAAATTAGTTGCAAGTAACTCTAGATCTAGTCCTAGATCTAGATCCATACTCACTTGATACATTATCATCATCATCCATATCATCATGGGGAGGCTGCTCTGGCATCATAACTCCACTTTCTGAGAGTGCAGGGGGGTCATCAAAAATACCCCCATCATTATTACTGAGAAGTTTGTCATCTAAAGGAACCATATGAAAGGATCAGTTTTGCATCCACAAATTCATGATATAAGTATAGACAAATTTACCAAGAAGTACAGACAAGTTTATTACARTGAAGATAAAAGATATTGCAAAGTTAGAAACCAGTACTTGCAATGCTACCATAGAAGAAGTAGCAGTGCTCTTTCAAGGTTCAGGTCTAATTCTGAGCTTACAGGTAACATTTATTACAATATACTTAGCACGCTTATCTGAGTCATCAATACTGCTGTMGTACCCACAAACTGGAATTTAAATTGTGCACGGTGTAACCTTGACAGGGATCTTGGCAACAAAGGAAATTACTTCCCCACATACACTCAAAAACTTAAGGCAGGAGATAGGATATAGCAAAAACAAATTTCTCAGACTTACCCAATATTCCACCATCATTTCCTTCTCCAAAATTATCATCTTTGTATTGGTCTTCATATTCCAGGTGATTAGATTTCTCATTGAGGTGACTGGTGCTCTGTTCAGGTTCCAGAAGCAGATTGGAAGCACTAGTGCTCACTAGCATGTCATCCTCAAATGCACTACCTTCTCTCATCATCTCACGATCATCCATCCCAAAGTCACCTGCAAGAATACAATWGCACTGGCTCTAAGTGCTAAAGAACCAAGAAGCAAGAGACCTACCTAACTGATCAACAAAGGCCCATATGTAAGACCAAACTTTAATTCAATTTATCATACTTGCACAGTTAATGACAAGATGTAAGGAATTGTGCCTGGCAATACCATAGCAAAAAACGCTGTTCAAACAATTACAGAAGTAACTATTGACTCCTCAAAGCATTTTATTTTACTTATTTTAATTGATATTAACAAGATCCTACTAAATTTTAGCTCCACAGAAACCAAAGAATTCAAGAAAGTTTACTTTATGCCTCAAGGCTGGGCTACATGTACAGGGAACAAACCAAGTCAACACCATTCCTAGGTCAGTCTTTCAAAACAATTATTGAATTATGGATTACAATACTGTAGGCTGGGAATCAGACATTCAAATAAAACTGTCTTTGGGCTTTGATTCAGATATTTAAACACTGTCCTTGTTAAGATACCCCAAGTAGAAAACTCGTCACCAATAACTGATTAAGCTTTAAAAATCTCCCAGTGGTTTCTGACTGAGAACATACTTAAGATTAAAGCAGCAGCTCRCTTCATATTCACACCACGTTTTGGAAACTGTAATTGACATAGGGCTTCACTGATTAACTTGACTGAATATTCTTCAGCTTTTTTTTCTGTCTATTCTAGGCAGCTAGAAGTTTGATGAGCATTAGAGGACAGACTTTCTGGAAAAACTGACACTAACAAACTAAAAATTAAATGTACAAAATCACAGCATTTGTTTTGTGCTTAGTGGGCATTCCATAGTAATTGCAAAACCGTATCTTACAGTAACTGAAACTAGCTAGTAACACAAAATAACACATGAGATCTTTACCAAAGTCATTATCCTGGAGGATACTGATGTTGCCTACTTCTTCTCTCATTGTAATTTCTTCCACTCTACTCTGGTTCAAACTGAACTGCTGAGCCACATCAATATCACTTAAACAAACAGAARGCAATTATTAAAAATCTCATTAAAAAATTAACAACAGACAAAGCCTACTAAAATAAATGTGACATTATTTAGTAAAAAGCARTTTTACTTTCAAGTCAATTATTGAACAACATAATGATGAACACTGAATGGAAACAACTACTTAAAACAGTAAGACCATTACTGGTTCAAACCTATCACCCAAATTGCATTAGCTTCTGAGAAATGTATCAGCAACCTCTCTTACTCCTTGAYTTGGAGGAGTAAGGACTCCTTGATACTCTAATTTGAATATAAACTAAATAGAACACTGAGTAAGCTGTAGTCTAAAAAATCCCTTAYGAATAATTCAAATACAAACATAAAACAATAAAACCCATCTGTTTTTTAAAGATTAAGAACTATTCAGGTTGTATAATGGTTATATGTACAAGTAACTCATAAGTATTATGAAGTTTTAAGAATTAACAGTGACACTTCAAAAGGTCAACATTTTCATAAAACAAGTCTTATCTAACCTAAGGATATATGTGATGTAGAATGTCTTTGCATAGAAGAAAAGAGGAAGTTACAATAGATATCTGAGTTTTTCAAAAGCTCATGTAAGGATAGCTTTAGCTTCAGTTAAAGTCAATGCTACTCTGAATTTAAAATCAATACAAAGATGACTGCACACTTCCTTATTAGTTTATTAAAAGACCTAAGAACAGAAGTTTCCTACAGACTTTTTTTTTTACATTTGGCAATGAATTAGCTGTTGAAAACCAGACTCTCCCCAACTAAAACTAACTACCATTTTCACGGAAATAAAAAAAAAACCCCAAGCTTACTCTAGATCAGGAAGTGGTTGGTCAAAATCATGAAACTCCTCGGGCAAGGTAATAGCATTGTAAGCAGCCTCTCTGTTTTCCTCAGGCAAATCAACAACTCCTGCAAAGAAGAACACCCAGACATGAGTTCCCATTCCTTACAGCATTTTTCCCTGTACCATTAGCATTTTCTCCCTGCATGAGMTTATTGTCTTTACATTTGTTGAACTGAACTGATGCTGAGAAAAGCACAAGGAAACCCCAGATAATGTTAGTAAGTGAGATTCAAACTAAATTCAAAACATATATCCTCAAGCCTTTGCACTGTCTGTATAATCCTGGAAGCCTCAAATCGATCARTAATGTTTGTGTGGCACTATGCAGAGCTGTGCAGCCAACAAAGGCAACATATGTTTCACACTACAGGTACCTGCTCRAAAATAATTTTATCATGATATACAGAATGAACTGCATGGTTCTGCATCACAGTGGGACTACTTTGCTACTGGTCCTTCATCCAGTTCCATTGGCTCCAGAACTCCTGGAACACTACTGATTGCACTTGGGCACACTGACTCAAAGGCTTGTGCACATAGAAGAGTTGTATTACCAAAACCACACACRTACCTTTTCTTATCTTCTGGAGATGCTTACTCTTATTCAGCAGGCATTCTCAGAGCATGACTATCAGACTGAGCATCACAAAACCAGTGCCAGTAGTTGGTCCCTCTCTKTTATTCAAAGTCTTAAAAGTCAGGGCACTTGAAAATGCATGGGAAATGCAGGTTCAATTCCTTCYGTAACTTGCAGAAGATTTGAGCTTTATGCTCTGCCTTCTGACYAACACACACAACACAGGCAATTCTGAGGTACAGATACTTCAGAAACATTCTGCCCACAGTGCTCCCCTCTGCAATGAATAATCGAAGAACCACTGTCCATAGAGAGCAGGAACAAGCATGAGCCTGTAGCTTACTCATCATTGTACTTGGCTAGCAATGRAGAAACCTAGTACATCCTTTCAGGGCTGTTCAATATTCTCACCTGTCTGCTGCTTAAAATGCAGCATGTAAATGATTCTCAGAACAGACAGACTCAAGACAATGCCTAAGGCACAAAGCTGATAAACTGAGAACAAAGACCAATGCCTCAGCTTGCGTCAGGCCAGCGTGCCACCTTTTGTAAATCTTGATTTTAAGGTACTTCACCTTCAACATGCACTCTGTTAGAAGCRGGGAAATTGGGAAAACAGATTGCCTTGTATTAAAACAAATGTATGTTCTTATCACCCAGGAAAGTTAAACACAGTAGTAATGAAAAAATTTGCAACAGTCAACAAATTACCACTGAAAGCTACATAGAATTCAATGCCTGAATTCAATGCCTGATCACAACCTAGAGATCAGGAAATTTAGATAAAGGCATTACATACCTTAACTTTTCTCAAGCTACTGCTGCACTGGCTTTCAAGAGTTGCCATTTTAAAAAACAAAAAGTCTTCCTTCAAGTTCAGCTTTTAAATCTATTGCACTAACTTAAAAAGGTAGAATATGATTTAGCAGCTGTGAGCATCCCTCAGCATCACTGCTACAACTACGTTTCAGCTGGAAAAAAAAGTTCCCCAGGCCAGAACTAAAGAAAGCTTTCAACTGCATGAAAGCCTAATATTTGACTGCAGGATGGAAAAGTAATTTCAGGTATTAATATGGCAGTCGATCTTAATGGAAAATATCTAAGTAAACAACTACAGAGAGGGAAATTYTGTTCACACATACAAAGAAGGGAAACTACCTCTGATGCACACATTACAGTTCACATAATTTTCAACAATTAAAGTGGTAAAAACCAGCTTACTTCTATGTTTCTTTTGTAACTCATGGCAAAACAATCCTCACCCTTGATGGAAACCAGTCCCCTTCKGCACTTCTATGCAGTAGGACACTGGCCTTTTTCACACAGAAGGTAAAAACCATGTAGTGTATTTCCATTTAACATCAYACACCAGCAACAGCCAAAATCATAAGTAGGATTTTACTGAATCAGCATAAATAGGASAAGTTTTTGTTCAGAATTCAATGAAAAGATGTTTTTCAGAGGACAACTCAGTCAGCCAGCCAGCTGCAAYAATTACCTCTCCTATAACCTATACCTTTATGTAATTATACTGGTACAAGACAGAATTGTATGCCTTTTTAACAAATACATTTATCAATGTAACTTTTCAGAGAGTTCTTTGATAAAGACAGATACCTGGACGRAAAGCCATCTTAATCTTAATGAATGCCTCATTACAGTCTGCAAGAAGATATTTTGCTTTCCTGTGGTAGATTCTAACAACGCCTAGTAAGAGATGTCCTGAGGTTCGAAGTGCCATCTTCACCTGAAAACACATTGCACAATCACTGAATTAGATGTAACCTCATTTTCCCTTAAATGAAACCTCAGTCAGCTTTATGTGAATTTTTTCAATAAAATCAAATGTCTGAAACAAACATAAAAACCAGCAGAAATCTGATGAAACAAAGAATGCAAAGTCTACAGTTCAAGATGATACTATTTACAGATGACCTGGCAAATATCAGTAAGCTAATAGCAGCTCACTCCAGGAATTCCTCTGTCTAGTTAAAAAAAATAAGTAACAAAGCCTATTTCTRTATTTTTTTTCTAACACCATTGCTACTTTAATTGTGGAAAAAGTGAAAAATACAAAAAGTTGGACAGCCATAAACAGTGATTTGGTTAAGTAAAATCAGGTTAAAAACTGTTAGCTACCTCTCCATCTACTGTCCTGCAGTTAGAAAGAAAATCAGAGAGAAACAGTGGAACATGTGGAGTGCCCCTAAACAAGCACTGCTACACTAAAAGAAGCACTGCCACACTAAAACGGTTTTAAGCTCCTTTCCTCTTCAATCTCAGTGCTTTACTATGTAATGAAGTATCTGCTGTGGGAACACAAAAYGAAAAAAAATCAGGGAAGGACTCTTCTTTAAGTACTTTAGGCTGAAAGAGCATGAAATTTGTGTTGAATGGTACATGGAATAATTTTCTCAGAGAAAGAGTAAACCATACAGGATTTAACATCAACCTTTTAAGAACTGAAAATTTTTACTGCCTACAAAGTCTTTTTAATATTTCAGCTGATGGAACTGCTACACAAAGTTAAATATATGAAAGAATGCCTACTAGTTTCTTCTTTCTCTAAAAGAATCCTCCATCTCACTCGTTTGTTTATGAACATTATCTTCCTCTTCCTAAATCCTTCCAGGGCTGATAATGAAGCAAATCACTATTCTGGAATAGTAAGCATCTCTGTGATTGTACAATCCACTTTTTGCTTCCACTTAGCAGCTCCTCTAAAATCTAGAGTAGCATTATAAAAACTGTTAACATTTATATCAACCAAAATAAAAAAAACATACATAAATTTTCTTTTGTTTTCAAATAGTTGCTTCTTGTATAAGACATTCAGATATCTTTTTAAAAGCCACAACTGTAGCACTAGCTCTAAAATGAACAATTTCATTGTCATGAGTAGTAGAGAGGAAGAAAAACAGAAACATTTAAAAACATCAAGCTACTAAAATTTCCTCCACTTTCACAATACAGTATTTCACATCTAAACAGACCTTTCCACCCTTTAAAATAGCAACATTAAGAACTTTATTTGCTTTAGAGACCCAACTAGTAAGTACCACCTGTACACACAAGYTCTTCTCACTACAAGGTAACATAACGTTAGTGTAAAATAGATACCTTTGGGGAAATGATACTCTCCACGCTGCTCTCCAGATTACATTCAAAAACATGGGCTTTGGTCAGCTTCTTATCCCAGTGGGCCGCCAGCCAGATTTTGGCCAGCGGCCCACGCTTGCTCAGGACAAAGTGGGCATAGAACATGGTCCCAGATGTCTAAAACAAAGTGCAAACCTGTAAAGAGAAAGGCAAATACTTCTTTCCATAATTTTTATTTTATAAGGAACATCCTTGTAAACACTCCCTCATCCTTAGAGGAAGCGCACATGTTTGCTTTTCAACCACTTAGGTCAGACTATTTGTTTACTATGTTTAAGAAGCCAACACTTACAAGTGGTGTCCATGGAATAGCATATACATGTATTTATTACAGAGGAATTATAAAGTAGAAATAACAGCCACTAACAGCCACATACACAATTTTAAAATGTTTACCATCCCTCARGAAAAACCAGTCTTGAATCTTTTAAACTTTASGGTAATGATACCAAATTCTCCTAAWGCAAAGAAGCACRYCTCAGTTTTCAGCCCACAGTAGTTTTCTGCTACTTCTATTTCTTTCTAYTCTTARTTCACTACCAGTATATATTCTATAYTGTTCCAGCAAAAGGTTCATCATTTTAAAATATACAGCCCTAAACCYTTTTGGACCTTGTGATAAATTCCTAAACAGGAAGAACAACTATGTCTTCATTTCTGAACAGACTGTTCTCCATTTCCTATTTTTTTAATCAAGTGTCAATATAAACTGTGAGAAAACTGACTGCATTATCCCAAAATTCCTTAAGATTCCATTTTCATTTTCTTTCACCAGAAAAAAACCCCCCACACTCTTTTATCTATTTATCTAGCAACTATCTTCTTATGGCTGATAAGATGCCAATATATCAAACCATGGGGAATCAGAAGAGCACAATGTCTTATGAGCTGAACATGCCAGTTTCCTGCATGCAGTAAGGATACGATCCATTAAGTACAAGCTGAAGTGGAAAACCAGGTATCTTTAAAAAAGCAGAAGAATCTCCACAAAGAATTTTTGCAGTAATTCAGATTTGAAGGAATATAAAGGATAAGAAAAATTACCTTTGCAGTGGTACCATACTCCTTACTTGTACACTATTCATAGTTATTGTTCAATTTGCAAGACAAAAACTTTGAATTTTAGCTGCATTAAACAGAGAAGTGCTGTTTGGATAACAGATCTCTTAATGACAGATTGGCCACCRATTCCATCCATAACCAAAACAGTGGAGAAGATTTAAAGGAAATAAAGGCCATGTTCAACTTTAACTCAAATTAACTCAGTGTACAGAATTAAAACGACTCTTAGGAGTGAAGTTAATAGCTTTTAGTCATAGCAAAGCAGCAAACTGRCAAAAAGTTAAAGTGCCATTTTTATTTGCTGAGATTTTGTGAGGGTTAAGGACACCACTGCACAAAGATGGACATGAGCAAGTTTTTCAGGAAGAACAATGAAATAAATTTTGGATAAACATTATCTGAAGAAGGTATTGTACCTTCCCCCCCCAGTATTTTTTAAAAGACATCACACTGTCTTAAGGCCAGCAGACAATTCAATGCTTGCATATTTCTGAAGGCCTCAGTATTTTTGTGTATGCAGAGACATAACTTTGCTGCACAGCACTTTGGTATCTTGAGTTGCTACCACAACCATGCAGTGCTCTGGCAACAGCAAGCCTGTAAATTACCCCTGAACATGAGGAACAGGGGAAAACACAAACATAGGGTAAACAAACCCACTTGTCTTAGTCCATTAAAAGAATTCAACAACAGTTGCAAAAGAATGTACTTTGATTAGTGGAGTTTGACACAATTATTAAAATAGATAGCATGGGTTTCACAAAACTTCAAAGATAGTTACCTGGAAACATACCTAAGTTTCCTGTTAAGAGTGAAGCCCACTATTTGGACTACTTGGACAAAAACAATTCATCTATCCTTTTAAATCTGTTTCTCTTCATCCATCACGGAAGCTTTGCCATGCTGAAATACTAAGGAAAACTGTGACGATCAGACTACAAATAAAGTGTGTTTCAATCAGAACTGTTATTAACAAATAATGATTCTATTCCCTAAAGCAGCAATTTCTTGTCACAACATGGAAGTTTCTGCCACTTCAAAGTTCCAGTAGATGCTCTGCTCTGCATGGCAAAATAACTGAGTTACAGCAACTGTACAAAGCCCACCTTTACAGCTCAGCTGTTTAGTGCCKCAGCACAACAGCTCAAAGCAGGCTCCAATGGCTACGCCCACTTTCTCCACATTTTTTCCTTTCTTTTTTTTTTCAGATACTCCTTTTCTGTATTTCAGGCTTTTCGTCTGATCTTTAATTCCTAGGRCAGTGCATTGATGCAGTGGCATACAAGAAATAAATTTTCTGGCATAATTTGAGACTGGGATGAATGTTAAAGGAGCCAAGAGTTTGTACAAGTGGCAGAGTGCTCACGCAGACACACAGAACATGTCAGTGGCTGAAAAAGCAACTCATAAGAATCYGTGAAAGAAAAAGGGTAGCTGATGGCTCTTAAAAATCTTGTAAGGTGAAATATAATTGCCCATTTTTGAAATTAACTGGATATGACACAGTTTCATAAAACTTGTTCTAAGAACTCAGGCATTTTTCTGTCTTGCTTGCATTCCTCCAAGAAAAATTGAATATGTACTCACACAAGGCCAGGCAGTACAAAATCCTGACCTTGCAAAATTGAGCTCTTAAAATACTTGAAACTTTTAAGCAAATTCAAAGTTAATGGCAATAATGCGCCATAATTGTCCTCAGGTTTTCTCTGCCTAACTTGGTCAACAATAGCACATTTTCAAAAATATTTTTCTTTCTATAGATGTGTAAAAAATGCTTTAATTCTATATACAAAGTAAGTGAATTGTAAAGCAGAAGTAATATAATACTGGTAGCATACAGAGTCCGATTCAGAATCTGCCTGTTTCATTCCCTCATCTGAGACTCTGGTAATTACTCCTTCCAAAGTGGCAGTAAGAAAATTTGGTAGATGCTAACTAAAATTTGGTAGATACACCTTAACCTTCAACTCAGATATATTAAGRCTTAAAATCCCTCTGCATATTAGAATGGCTAACTATCTAAACTCTGGCATAGTTAATCCCAACTTTCAAGGCACACAGAAAGGTGGTTACTGAACTAAGAGTTGAMAACAAACAGAACATTTACCATATTTTGACTTGACTGTGGTTCATTCTAGCTCATTAAACCCACTTGTCAGCTGCTCTGCCTAGGTTAGGTTATGTGCACACACCAGTACACAACTAAAGTTCAGTCTTATATTTTTTTTAGTGCCACATACTTTTGTTCCTGTTGTAAAGCTAGTCCAAAGCCACAGGTATACAGAGATGAGTAGACAAATTCCATACTACAGTTCAAGAATCAGCCCATCATTTTAATTCATTTGTCCTTATGCTATCCTACAATCTCTCTTCTATGCTGGTTTTCCCCCACACGCACAATTTTCTTCTATATTGTTTACGCTTTGCAGGCAGCCCTGGGTGAGAAGGGCGAGATCACCCTGTGCACCTGCATCAGCCTGAGTYGGCCCTACCAGACTTCAGAAGARSTATCCTGACCCTGCAACTGTACTYTGAATTCTTCAAYTTTAACTCATAACCCTTYAGTCTCCAGTCCTTCTTACAAGAYTAAACTTTCTATGTTTGGCACTCACCAAACAGGTTTCAGTACCACAATGAACAGATGGTGCCACTGAAAAGAAATTCATCACAAACTCCACTGACATCACATTACAGTTCCATGACTTTTCACCACTACCTTMTCTGATCTCCTTCCTTCAACCCCTTTTGTAATTGTCTGGTTAATCCACTATTATCTGAATTTTAAGACATTTCTTTGTGGCACCTGCAGCTTTACCAAAGCTCAATGACAAGTCATCTTAATTTCTTATGTTCACAAAATCAATTATTGAAAAAGCYGGAATGGTACTGGTTCAACTTGATATATCCTTGATAAATGCATTCAGCATTTTCCATTTGTCTCCAGGTCTTCTTTTTTCCATCAACAATTTTTTCAGAAATTCTGTGGCTGAGGTTTCACTATGATGTCTATTAATTACTCAAACCACACCACTGTGTAACAGGAACTCCATTCACTGTTCTCTAATTACAATATACTACACACTACACAATCAGATAGAACCAGTATCCCACTAGGATTACTAATTCAAAAGGCAGATCACTCACAATACTGTACAGAGCTGGAGATTACCGAATATGAACACTGTCGCCCTCCTCCCTCAATTCCACATTCATACCTAAGCCTCAGCAGGTATCCTGCCCTTACCCCTACATTCAGCAAGCTCAACCAGTAGGAAAGAAATCTTTAATTTAAGGTCCTATCTCCATTATCCCAACCTGTTTTGTGCAATTGCAGATCCAAGTCAAACTAATAAACTTGCAAAAACCATGTACTAACACACTTTTTAAAGGTATGTAAGCTGAACAGAATTCCTTGTTACTCCATTTTTTGCAGCATCCCACTTATTTCTCTGTACTGTTCATCCAAAGCTCAAAAGCAAAAAGCTTTTTAACGTTTTACCTCTAAGAAGCTAAACTGATGTAGGTAGTAACTAAAGAAAGTACTCTAATTTCTGTGGGAAATTCCACGCTGTAAGCAGGACATGATTAATTTCTGTAGTAATTTAAGTTTATTGTAGGTCTCACCAACTTTTAGCTCCTCCTTTTGTTACCCCTACCACACTTCATCTCTAGTTAAAACGTTAGAACAGTGGGCTTTGCTTTTCCAAGTTTCGCTGAACATCAAATATTTATAAATGAACCTTCATAAAATAAAACACAAGCCTGACCCGAATTATGCTGTKATATCCCCCGTTTTTGATAATGGGAGTTTTACGGAGTAAAAGATTAAGGAAAGTCTGCTCATCACCCACGTTCACATAATGTGGGCCTAAATGGTAACTTGTCCAAATTTGCAGTATTTTTTCCATGAGTCTAAATTCAAAGCAAAGCCATTTTCACTGAAAGATGCCAATAAGTCACAGTGACCCCAAGTTTCCTTTGTTATTAATGGGAACATAACGCCCTGTTTTATATTTAATAGAAGCATTTATATTCAGGATCAGAACAATCTTAAAAACTACAGCATGATTTCTAAGTGTCTGCAAGAGCAGGACCTTGGTTCTTCAAAAGGCCGGCATTTTTGAAGAGCCCTTTTATTTGCAGCTGGACAGCCAGAGYGTCCAGAAGACCGTTCTTATGCCACCAGCGAGGCCGTGACGACATTCAGTACCCTGCTCCATCCATAACAAAAAGCAAATCACATTTAAAAACAGAAGACCGGCAAATCCATCGCTCCTGTCCCCCTCTCCAGACCGCAGCAGCCCCGCTATCCGTTCAGCGAACCCCCAGCCAGGGATCTGTTACACCGGGCCGGCCCCCGGCCCTCCCCACAGCCCTTGGCTGCCCCGTGACCCGKCTGCCCCGGGGAAACGGGAAGATCCCTGCGGATGAGCGCGTGTGCCCGCTCCAGGAGCACGRACCGCCCCCTCCAGCTCCCCCCTCCGCCCCGGCCGGGCTCTCCTCGGCTCCTGCCTGTGCCGCGCTCCGGGCCCCGCTGCGCCCGGCCTCGCTTCACATCGCCCCGATACCCGGCCCTGCGCAGGGCCCCGCGCCGCCCGGCCGCCCTGCCCTTCCCGGGGAGCCCCAGGTGTCGCGGCGCAGCAGGCGGGCTCTCCCCACCGGGAGGGCTCGGCCAAAGCGCCGGCTCCGATCCGGCAGCGCCCCGAGAGCCGGGCTGCGGCTGGGCCCGGCCGGGCCCCTTCGGGCGGCGGCAGCGACCGCAGCGGCCACAATCGCTCCTTACCCTGCTCCGGGCCCGGGGACCGCTCGCTGCTCCTGCCGAGCCGAGCCGGGCCGGGCCGWGCCCGAACCAAGCCGAGCGGCGCCGGACCGAACCGAAGCTGAGCCGAAGTCAAGGCGGGCCGAGCCGAGCAGAGCCGAACGGAGCCGAGCCGCTCGCCCAAGCAAACAAGATGGCGGCTGCGGCCCTTCCTGCGCGCGAACGCGCCGTTCAAACTGCAGGATGTTTACGGTCAAATTCCCCCCGGCCCCGGCACCGCCACTGCGCCTGCGCGCGGCCTGCGGGGCCCTGCACTGCGCGTGCGCGCGGCCGCGGGGGGTGGGGCAGGGCCGCGGGGGTGACGAGCGCGCGCTGAGTGACAGCGGCGCGCGGCTCCGCGGGGGGCGGGGCCGAACGGAGCCGAGCCGCTCGCCCAAGCAAACAAGATGGCGGCTGCGGCCCTTCCTGCGCGCGAACGCGCCGTTCAAACTGCAGGATGTTTACGGTCAAATTCCCCCCGGCCCCGGCACCGCCACTGCGCCTGCGCGCGGCCTGCGGGGCCCTGCACTGCGCGTGCGCGCGGCCGCGGGAGGTGGGGCAGGGCCGCGGGGGTGACGAGCGCGCGCTGAGTGACAGCGGCGCGCGGCTCCGCGGGGGGCGGGGCCTCAGGGGGGCGGGGCGGGTGCGCGTGCGCGGCTCCTCGAGACAGCGGCCGGGCTGTGAGGGGACCCCGCCCTCGCTACGGCTCAATGGGGTGGGAGTTCTTCGTTAGCTCGGTTTGAAACGTGTGAAACAAACCTTCTCTTCTTTTAAAGCCTGCTCSCCGTGAGGCGGTGACACGCCAGGTATTTCTGATCCCCGACTCCGCACTGCCTCGGGCGCTGCAGGTGTYTGTGCTGTGGCATAGCTTGTTGACATGGGGAACAACTGCGGGCATCACTCACTGTCTTTGTTCGGAATAATTCGATTTCTGCAGTATTTCGAAAGTTTTTTTTGGTCCTAATTTACTAATTTATGATGACCACGTAGGATGTAATAGAGAGGGAAGTATGGCTTAACTGGACTCTAAACAGGAGTCAGTTGCAAGGTAAAAGCAATAGAATGGGAAAACAAGGACAGGTTTGGGGTAAAAGGGATTTCTCTGGTCTCTCAGGCACTAGGAAGTCTGAARCTATAGGTGCATACCATTCTGGATGAACAACAAASAGCCTTTGGCCCAAAGGGGCASAAAATACACTAATACCTYATTAAAATAACCTCTGAAACAATGGATCATCGGTTTACAAAGGCAAGGTCAGAATACCAAGAAAATCTGCCTSTTGAGGGTTTAAGGTGTATTACTGCTATTTGTGATACTCAGATAATATAATTTAGGGGATGATAACATCAGCAAATAATCTGTAAAAACACGCCAACTGAGTCTTCTGGTTCTCTTCCCTTAGGTTCAATTTAAAAAAATTCAGCATTCATTTTCGTTCATAATGTCTCACTATAACCTTTATTCAGAATAAACACTGATTCTCTGTATGTCCCRCATGGATTTCTACCAGGTATAGTAATATGTCAAGTGTTTTCTTTGGCAAAAACACATTTGCTCTATCACTACTCTCCTGTACTATATGGAATTAGAGGTCCAGGCATTGAAGCTGGGAGTGCCCAGGCCATCGACCACTGATAAGACACTTGCATTAGTTTAACGGTGCTGAGACATTGGATTGCATCAAAGTCCACCAAAAGTGCAGACCAGCAAAGGTGCATCATTTGCTGCTGTAGGAAAACTACCACTCACAGTAGGGGAAAAGAGCCATACATGGGTAAGTGACAACACAATGGTGTGAGTCAGAAACCGCAACACTTCAGGCRCTGCCCAACATTACTGCTGAAACATCCATAGCACAGCCTGGCTCTGGCTCTTATGCTGCTCAGTGCTTATCTTGGGTGCATCCATTTCAGTATGAAATCCTTCTTTCTCTGGCTCAGCATGTACTGAGGATTAGTGGCTTTCGGTCAAAATTGCCTTTCTAGCTAGTATGGGCCTGTGTGTGCCAGTTGCCTGTTTAGAAGCTCTTCATCGTATTGCCATTGGCTGAGCAGAAATTAACCATGGGAAGGGATTATGGTTATTTTTTCTTTGGTTGTCACTACCGATTCCTTAATAGCTACCCATTTTAAAAAATAAAATAATAAAAATATGTCTCATTTTTCTCATGCTCTCTACTGTTTGATCAAGCAATTCTGTCTATAAAAGACATCCTTTTTGAAAACAAAAGTAGGAGTTACACTTAAATTTTTTGTAATATCTACCATGTACCTAAAAGCATTAAGCWAATACATAGGTCCAGTCTTTTCCAAATGACTCTCTGTAGTCAGTTGTCAGTTTTTCCAAAGTTTAGTTTCCAGTCTTTTTGTTCTTTGTTATTATAGGGCTTTAAATATACGTACTTCAAAGAAGCAAATATATGCAAATCCCAGAGAGTTTATAGTCTAAATTTGGCTCAGTTTAAATCTAAAGGATTTGAATTGTTATCACATCTGTTTCTCATGGCAGTATGTGACTACTGCGAACATCAGAATGTAATCTTGTCCTCTAATTTATTCTTGAATGTATTCTAAAATTATGCCAACTTAATATTATTTATTTTTTCCAATGTCTATTTAGCTCAATATGTTTCTGTTTCATCTAAAAAGAATGCTTTCTTCTATCAAAATTAAAAATCAAGACAATTCATTTGCATGGTCTAAAATTAAGGTTTATTGCCTGATACAAAAATGATTCATTTGTGCTGTGGAGATGAATRCACTTCATGGACAAGTTGATATTTAAACCTCGGCATAATTTTCACATATTCTGCTGAGAATTAAAGCAATTACAGTACAGTAAATAAGGAAGATCAAAAYACAGTGTGTGTTGGAACTCATGTTCATTGAGTTTCATCCACTGACCTATCAAACACCATAATAAGTTTTCCTCAATATTAATAATACATTCAATCATTGCATGAGTCTTTCAAATATTTGTGATTAAATCAAATATTTTTCAACCTTTTCATTTAGGTTCTTATGAACGTCATTTTTTTTCTAAAAAGATATATTCTCCATTACTATTTTTTTTTTTCAGTTTTGGGGTTTTTTTAATTCAGACTAGAAAATGCCCTGAATGCCCTGGCCTGAGACAGGCAATGTAACTGATCTTCCTGTTCCCATTTTTTTTTTTTTTTGGCTTTCTCAAGAGGTGCCACAAGCACTGATTTGTATGCACTTTATACTTTTCTGAGTTTCTCCTTGGGCTCTGCTCAGACACACACATTCCAGATGGTACTTAAAAAAGCAARTTTGTGACTATGATGCTCTTGCTAGCATATAGCAGATCACATTATGCAGTGATATTTGGGAAGAAACTGAGGCAAAAAGCTCTTTTTTTGTTTTCAGCTTTGGTCARGTGTATCTGTCAGGCAATGAAATCATAATTTGCAAATGCAGAACAACTTATTTCATATATAAATAACTTTCTCTTAGGAGAAAGGAAAACACATTTTAATTACTTTTGATTAACTGAAGTGATCATTTTTCCCTGACAAACATTCTCCCTTGAAATTTGAGATCCAAATCCACTCTTAAGTCAAACACCCATCCTCCAGTTCCTTCCAATCTAAGCTGCTTTGCTCAAATTGCTTCCAAGTATTGGCAAYAATAAATTGCTTTTTTGAGCCATCAAACAAGAAGTTCAGGACAGTCACAGTCATACTTCTACCATGTGAAGTAGAAGGAAAAATACCATAATTTGTGATTTGATTAGAATCTGTATATTCTAAAAGCTTCAGCATTCCATGGCAGATAATCCAAAGTTTGTCCAACATGTTGGACCTTCTCTGAGGAGCAAATTCAGTCTCTGTATGCAGCAAGTTAGCTTTGGTGCGGCTGTAAAAAGAGAAGAATGTGCTGGAAAGGGACCTGCTGTGCAAGTGCATGTRGGCAGAAGTTTTCAACTGTAAGCCACGAGCGTCCTTAGGTGATCCATAAGTGTAATGGTTTCTGAAAGTGGCATTCAAAAATACCACAGAATCACCATGGTACTCTGCTCTGAGCATTAGAATACAAATATTTGCACACAAGCTGGTAGTTTTGATTCCTGATTTCAGTGTGGGCCATCTGGTACAGATCCTATGTGAAGTACATGAAAGATGATAATAATAACTGAAAACACTGATTTCTTGCCACTTGGCCTTTAGTTCACAATACATTCTTTTATCAAAAGCTCTGAGCAGGAAAGTTTTATATTTGCTGGGAATGATTTACATGGCAAGTCAAAGATRTTCCCTACCACTGTGTTTCATTTGAACATGTTCTAGTTTTGGCTGAGATAAAGTTAATTTTTTTTYCCCAGTAGTTAGTACAATGCTGTGTTTTAAATTTATTATGAGCATGATGTTGGTGACACACTGATGTTTTGATTATTGCTAAGTAGTGCTTACTTTAAATCAAGGATTTTCAGTTTCCCATTATCTGCCAGTGACCAGTTGCGCAAAAAGCTTGGAGGGAGCATGGCCAGGATGGCTGACTGGCATRTTCTATACCACAGAAYATCATGTCCAGTATATAAACTGGGAGAGTTGCCCAAGAGCCAATGATCACTGCTCAGGAAAGGGCTGGCATCAGTCAGTGGGTGGTGAGCAACTGTACTGTGCATCACTTGTTTTTCATGGGTTTCATTCTTCACTCTCTCCTTTTCATTACACTCTTTATTATTATTACTATTATTACTATCACTAATATTACTATTATAATTTTTTTTTGTTTAAATTATTACACTGTTCTTATCTCAAACCGTAAGTTTTACTTTTTCCAATTCTTCTACCCCCTAGTGTGGGGAATGAGCAAGCGACTATTTGGTACTTTGTTGCCATCTCTGATTAGACCATGACAGAGGAACCAAAGAGATAAAAATGAGGCAAAGAAAGTTTGGATTTCTGAAAATGCTATGGAAATTCAGCTTTCAATGTTTGCTAATCCTGGGTAGATGGAATGTTGTTAGGATCTGACACACTAAATCATGCACCATGCAGTCAGTACAAGTAAACTTGTTTGTATTGGGGTTTTCAAYGTTTCTGTAATTTTGTTTCATAAAAAGAGAAATATTTTTTCCCAGTTGAGGAGAAATAATGTAAGAATTTCAAACTATCTATTGACTCAGCATTCTTGTACTGGCCTTATTGATTCCATTATGTATCAGACCACTTCTGTTTAACTATTTTAAAAATATTTAAGTTTGTGGTTATTCAAGAAGAAAACTTTGGAAACATCCTTCCTTTTCCTTCCTAGCACATTTTGTTTCCAATTAACTGAARTATGTGTTTAACCATTTGCAACCAGTAAATACCTGTAATGCTTTCTTGGGCCTAAAGGTTTCAACTTGCTGTTCAATTGCTGTCTTCTCTCCTATCTTCTTCCTATGCATTCCTGGCTTTCTCCTCCCCAGCTGTTAGCCACAATTTGTGGTCATTTTTAACTTCTAGAGCTGATAAAAGTGTGGACCTACTGAGGAAGCTGCCAGRTAGTAAATGGTCTGGGCAAAAGAGCACAAGGAAGCTTTGCAGGGAAGGGAGACACTGAAGGCAAGAAGCAGAAATACAGGAGACACAATGATTTTWAAATGAATTTTCAGTGAAATATGCCAATTTTGTACATACTTTGAGTGCTGATGCTCTACAGCAGTTTAGTTGAGAGCAGACTTATAGTAATGTAAACTTTGCAGTAATGAAAGTATACATCAGATCTCCATCAGTATAGTGGTATTCATGTAGTACTTGCCCTGGGAGTAGTTTGATACTGAAATGCAGTTAGGATGGTTTTACCTGATCCATACAGAAAGGCATGTATTGCTGATGAAATWATGTATATGAAAATTATCTGTTATTGATAATGTCTGAAAACATTYCCAAAATACAATGCACAAGGAGTTTCATCATTTCTTACCAATTATAATATACCATATATTTTACTAAATAGAGAACTTTTTAAAAAAAAGACTACATAATGTAATTAATTAAGGCATCATGAAAGCTTCTTTAACTGTGGCTCTGAGGCTAGTAAATCTCTGAAAGATAAAACACAAATTAACTGGATTTTGACACACTGTAGCAATCAGATTGATTAGAAAATTTTAGAATTCACGAGATTGTTAAGTTTATMTTGTTGGTCCAGTTGTTAGGCAATTCAGTTTGACCTCTCTTTCATCTGACTTCTCAGGCTTCTGTGATGTCAATAAATATAATTATTTTTTATGTGTTGACATGAAAGCTATATTTACCTCAAAACTACTGTTTTACTAATCTACTGTACTTACAACATGTATTGGTAGGCATAAGTATTTTGAGTTAAATTTGTCAAAGAAGACAAATCTACTTCTTTGGCAAGTTACACTTGTCAGCTTTCCAAATTATGCTTTTCTGCATTCTAGCAGTAGCTCAGAGTGATAACCACAGTGCAGGCAATAACCGTGGAGTGATCTCCCTTCTGGTTGCATTGCAGCTCCTGTACTGACTGTACCTGTCAGTGTTTCACRAGTCTGGAAGCAGCTTTGCACAGAACGAATCTGCTCCAATAGCTGCTCCCACTGCTGTCCGTCTCTGACACTGCAGGAGTTAGAGAATATTTTGAGCTGGAAAGGACCCACAAAGATCATAAAGTTGRATTCTTAAGTCAGTGGCCCATAGAGGGATTGAACCCACAACCTGTGCATTATTAACACCATGCTCTATCCAACCGAGTTAATCCCAGGGTTAACATGTAGGTGCTATTTTGGAAACCACCATTGGCAGCTGTGTCTGGCCCCCAAACGTGCAGTCTGCTCCTGATGACGTATTGGAGACAGAAGGTACAAGTTGTATCCTTCTCTCAGATACTGTTGTTGCAGCACAGAAGACTCTTTTGAAGGTGTATGAAAAATTGTATCAGGATTATACCTTGATACAATTGTCAGTGATGTCTGGAAACAAATCCTGATTTCTTACTCAGAATTACATTGCCTTCCAACCTAGCTTGTTAAGTGTCCTCTGGGTCGTCACTGAAGCTGTCCCCCGAAAAAGGGGTGTTTGAACGGGGAGTGAAGAGACAAGCAATCCTCTTCCCCAAGCTGATCATGTTATTCAAAATAACTTCCATTCTCTGCATGCAGATGCATCATGGCAAAGTTAAAATCATCACACTGAACATGGATGAAACAACCCCATTAGTATGACATGAATAAAATGAATATTCCTACTGCAAGGTAACCTTGCAGGCAAGGCTGAAGTCTTGAGAAAAATTGTAGAATAGAGATTCTGAGTCAAATATGTAACATTAATGGATGGTGAGCAAGGTTGACCAGTGGCATAAATCTGTCCACCATTAAATCAAGTACTGGAAGTTAGTAGAAATACAGTATTTCATATCAAATATCAGGTCTTAAAATCTTTTAGGAGCAAAAAGCAGTTTCCTCACTGAATTTATGGGGTTTTTTTAGCTCTGCATTTTTTCTTTGTGTGTTCATACATTTCACCATTCCTATTTGCAGTTGCTTTACACTTCAAAGTTATAATTTAAATGTTTTTTGGTACAAATTGTCTGGGACTACCTATCTGTTGAAATTTTGTCCTGGATATTTTACTTTTATATATAGGTATGGCTGTTTTTGTTTCTTTGATTAAATAGGACAATTAATTACAGCATTTAAGTGGGTGACGTGATTTATAGAGAGTTATGATGGAATTTAGGGTGACGTGGTGGATGAAAATAGCTATTAAATAAAGAATGAAGCCAAAAGCTGTTCAGCCATAAAAGCCWATATATTATATATATAGTATAATAGCCATACTACTTAATTTCTAGTACTATTAAACATGTCAATGTAGTTTCTCCATCTTCATAATCATGAATGATTTTTACAGGATGTTGTAATTTCATTYGGTTAATAATAAAGATCTATTTTGTATAATATAACTCCACAAACAATAAATTTTTTTTTGTAGATGAATGAATCATACTTTATATGAAGGGTGCATTTATAAATACTTCATGTAAAATTAATAGATGATCAATAGATGTTATAAGTGAATTACATATAGAATAATCTCAAGGTGCCTRGAAGCATGTAAGTGGAAGATGTTAGAGATTTTCATATACCAAGGTCATAAGGAAGCCACAGACATATTGCCTGTTACRACAGTCTTGAAGAGCAACCAAAATGTGCTGTGATGTACATTTGTAGACTGATGAACCAGAAAAGCCTTCTCTGGTTGTCACGCTTCTGTGGACAAATSACATGACCTGGAACAGATCAGTGATGGTAATGGCAATCAAGGCAGAGATGCTGGGGAAATGGAGCATCTCTTTTTATTTGTCCTCTACTCATTCAGCCTTCATTTACRTTGTCCATTTTCCCTCTGTTTAATGCTGGTGAGGTCGCGTCCCAAGCACTTTATAAAGGCTGAGCCCTGGCCAGTACCAGGGAGTTGTCAGCAGACTGCAAAGGACTTCTGAAYCCATTGTTGTGGGAGCTGGAGTCTGTGACATATGAGGATAGGCAGAGTAAAGTGGACTTCAACCAAGGGAGTAGCAGGTTCCAGTCAGCTCCAAGAGCAGTCTTACACTGTTGGAAGGTGCTTTAGAAAAGACAGGGTAGTGAAAGAGCAAGAAGCAGCAGTTGCAGAAAAACAGGATTGGAAGGTGATTTACTTTAAAACGTTGCTGATTTCACACATGCCCTCTCAGACTTCCACAGACAAGCACCAGGACATACATACCCAGGCAGTCTGTCCAGCACATRGGTCAGGATGCTTGAATACAGATGTCCTGTTGAAGGACAATGACACTGGCTGTTGAGACTTCATCTTGTCTCCTGGTCTCTTCTTAGGTTGAGAGCTAAAGCTTATTTTTACACATGCTTTTTTCTACTCTTTAGGGCATCTAAGGAATGAGTTTCTCCATCCTATCCCACATCTCASCTCTATGAGCTGTCAGCATTCACTCACTCTTTTTTGTGTCTGGTRTGAGTGTCCTAAGATAAGCTGCTGTGTGTTAAGATCATAATGAACTGCTAATMTCTAGATGCCTTCAATACATTCAGGGCACAGCCCGCTGGGACTGTCCACTCATCCAATCCAAACTTCCTGAGTTTGCCCATGAGGGCATTGTGAGTGACAGTATAGAAAGACTTTTTGAAGTCAAGGTAGACAATATCCGCTGCTCCCCCCTCATCCATCCAGGTAGTTGCTTCATTGAAGAAGGTAAATCATTTCCCTTAAGGTAAGCCATGCTTGACCAACCTGATTACGTACTTGTCATCCATGTAGATAGAGATGGCCTCTGGAATCAGGTGCCACATTCCTGTTCCTAGGTCATTCCTATTGCTCTTCTCTTGCCTTTGATACTTCCTGCTGCTGCTTCCACAGCCTGTCATCTGTCCTTGCCTTGAACAGCATGGTTAGATTTGGTGATCTGGTTGGATTTGGTGATCTGTAGCAASTTCTGCAGATCGCCTTTCCTATAATTATGTGACATAAGATTTGGGGATATCCATCTCCTAGAAAATATTTATTCTCAATACTGAGCACCAGGGATACCAACCTCTTGGGAGTCTCTGAGTGATAAAGTGAGAAGAATTGCAAGGAGCGGAAAAGACATCTGGTTTTACCAGAAAGGAAACAAAATTTGATTGCAAAGTACATAGACAAACAAAAAAAGAATAGGTAAAGAGTAGGAAATCATTCTTATCTAGAAGGATGTATGTATATGAATTACAAGAAGATAKAAGTGGACACAAGGAAAGTGTCTTGTCTGAGAATTTTTCTACAAACAGTAAAAAGCAACTGAAGTATCTATACAGTAAATATAAGGGGTTTGCACTAAAGCAAGAAGAAAAACCAATGCAGAATATGAAATAAAGTGTTATAGGAACAATATGAACATAGTGAATAGCGATTGTCTTCATAAACTATAAAGTGTATGGAAATAAATTACCTGAAATCACATTTTCAGAAGAAATGTTAAAGGTAGTTTGGAGTGGAACAGACAGCTAGAAAGTGCCTAAGTTGTTTCGGCATCATTTAAGTATAAAAAAGCATTAGTCATTTTTCTGAATTGTAACTTTTTCCATACTCATATTGTGATGGAGATTATTATATTTGTTCCTAAATTATACTCTGATAGGCCTAGTTCTGAACWGCTTTCTCAATCACTGCTGCCTGTAAGCTGTGAGAATCTAATCAGCAAAGGAGCAAAGCAATCAAACTGGGATCAAAAGACAGGCAGTTTGGGTCTGAGTGGTGGTTAGGCAAGTGATACAGGAGGCAAATACACACTATTAACCAAGTGCAGACCCAGGGTGCCAGGAAACAGAAAGGGTTTTTTTATGTCTCCAGCTACTCTCCTGAAAAATCAATGGAACAAGTCTTATTTACATCATTTGGATTTGAAGTGTCTGGTAGAATTTATTTTCCTTAAGTTGTCTTAGACTAAATTTCTAGCCTTCTAACCTAAAATAAGCTCAATAAAGGGGCAAGATTGAAAAGGAGATGAGAATGTAGTTTGCCTCTAATATGTAACAGGCTGCCAAGTTTAGCCACTAGCAAAAGCTTGCAGTGGAACCTTCCATACAATTAGAAGGCAATATTTATAAAATTAATAAAGGAAAACATGAAGCACCTAATTCAAGGACTGACCCAGGGCATCCATGGTCACACTTAGGTCAAGGGCTGTGTAAGATTTGTGAAAAACTTGTTATTTATGTATATAATATGCACACATTTCTACAGCTTTTTCTGCTATTATAAAGCCTGTATATCACTGCATAAAGCCACTACTCCTGTGTTATGAAAGAAAGGGAACATTTTCTCCTGTGTGCAGGTTTGTCTCCAAATTGTCTGCCCCACAATTCTTTACTGCAGGGCTTCCAGTATTTTCTATTGACAATTATTACTAGTCAGTGTTTTATTTTGTGATATYATGATAACAGATTTTAATATGGCATATACATTATATAGTAGAAATAGCAGCAACATGAAAGCAAAAGGAGGAAGTAAAATATGATGCACAGCAATAAAAAATGCAGTAAAATAAATGGGCACTGCCATAGTGGTCTCCCTTTCTTGTTGGTATGCAAACTCGTATGTTACATTGCAAAACATTTTTCAAGTTTGCTTTCTTTTGAGATGATGCAAAAGATAAAGCAATTCCTGACTGATGATCCTGTAAGTATTTTAGAATCAGTTGGAATTTGACAGAAGAGCTTTCATGCACACTGAAATAGTTATATAACAAAAACCTACAAGTAGTAATTTCAAATCCAAATACTGTAACCCCAAATTTCATCTCACAGTTAGGAGAGAAAAAGAGGGTTTTCAACTTTACCTGTTATTTCTTCCTTTTCCCTGAAGTGCCCTTTCTGCAACCACTAGAAATGTCTTTATGTGCCTGATGTTGAGATAAAGTGGGGTCAATCAGATCTAAATACGTACATGTATAGATGTATATGTATATAGATGTATATGTCTGTGTTTATTTGCAAAAGTTCCGTTCCGTGAAAATGCTTACGTATGGTGCTATGATGATTATGTTTGATAAGCAGGAAGCCAAATAAAAAATGCACATGCAGAAATACTTAAATCTCATTTCCTATCAATTAGTGTCTCTGTTACTACATATTCTCTCTACCCTCACCTGAGAGAGCACTAGCCTTCTTCACAGCCCCTAGCACTTCCCCTTTTCTCAAAATGTTGCTCCCTCATTTCCTTTAAGCCTTTTTTTTTTTTAACCCACTTTGTCCTCAGTTTTCTCCCKTGGGCAGGGCAACAGAAAATGTGTACTGTGGCTCATTCTGAGCTGCCAGGATGCTGGTTTCTTGGATAYACTGGGATGCTAATTCATGGGATGATATTGTAGGTATTTTCGAATCAGTTTTCATTTGCTGGAAGAGCTTTCATGATCCCTGTAAAATTACATTAAAAAAAAAAAAAGGCTGCACGCAGTTATTTAAAATCTAAATATTGCTGMTGAGGGGCTGCCAAACACAAGTAACCTGAGCTCACTTGACTTCTTCACTGGCTATGCAATATTTAATTCTTCCTTCTTTTTGCATTTGCTGCTTTTCCAAAATCTTCCAGGAACTTTCAACTGCAGAAACTTCAGTCCCATTTACCTTTCTTTTTTTTTTCAACTGGCCATCTGGTTGAAAACTTATTAGGGAAGGATTGACAGAGAACCCAATTAAATAAGCCTCATTTCCTTTCAAATTCAGGCGATCAGCTTGCTCTGCTCTAGGCAGCATTTCACAGACAAAGCCAAACACAAGTCAGTAGGATCATGCTTATATTGTGCCAGACTCCAAGTTCCTGCTTCAAGCCAYTGGAAAACTAAAGCTGCTAACCACATCTGAATTGCTTAGCATATAACAAACGAGCATTTTTCCTATCTTGTGACTCCCTCCGTTGCAAGAAAGAGACAAATTGACTTTGCATGAAATCACCTGCCTACTTACCTATGTTCAGTTTAGAAACTCCTGCTTATCTCCAACCAGTATATAACAGTCTCAACATCAAGAGCTGTTTTGCAGTTATTAACTATATTTATTAGTGTGAACATTTAACAAGCTAACCGGGGCACAACAATCCCAGGGTTTTTCTTGCTGTTATCATTGTAATGTTTTGAGAATGAAAGCCATATATGTATACACACCCCTCACATCCAATTCTGAGGTCTCTATGTAAACCCAGAATAAAGTTTAGCATAAACCTTTTACTATCTTCCAGCACAGCAGGGAAGTTTGTCTAGTCAGCACATTATTTTTTCATAAAAACGAACTTTTTCTTATATAGGAACAAACCACAATCATTTGTCTTTAGTGTGGTAATATTCCTTTGGGGATAAAATTGATGTCACTAAAACCCACTTGAGTTCTGATTCAAAATCTAAATATTCCTAAARATGTCATAACTAATATGTAGAAATCCCTGAGCTCTGAGCTTTCCAGTAAAGTTTTTGTATAGAATATCCAGAGCTTCCAGCAGTTAAACACCACATGCTGTTACGAATTTGGGTTTAATGCTCTTTCAAAGTAAGGTAAGTTTACCTTAGCATGGAAAAAAAATCAGACCGTAGGAAAGCACTTTGAAATCAGTGGTGGTGGAAAAATATCCACAGTGACTCAGGGAGAGCCCCAAAAGTCAATTTCTATGAAACCTTATTACAGTAATAATATTATTTAGAAGCAAATAAATCTCCACCATGTGTGGGGAATGAAAAAAATAGCTATTAGTCCTATTCACTTGCATGAATTGTAGTTCTTCATATTCATAATTTATCTTTATGCATTGTTTGTTTATGTTTTCCTCAAATATCAGTGGAATCCTGTTTTCATCTTAGTAATGGAAGAAAATGAATGAACAGGTATATGGCATTAAGCATCTCCTGCGTGACTGCATGGACAGTTTGGGAAAGAGAAGGAGAAGGARGAGGTGGGTATCTGGTTTTAACTAACGAGGTTCACAGAGTTAACCTGAAGGATGGGACTAAATTGGCCATGGGTCTTTGCACACCGGAGTCCAGTCTAGCTTAGCAGCAGCATTGGTTTCACTTTTATGATCCAACAGGACTGAGATAATAGCAGTTAAACCAGTAATAGCAGAAATAACCAAGGAGCTGCACTTCAGAGTAGGTCTTGGACTAGGGAAGACTGGGGGAAAAATGGTATTTCTGCATTCAGCTGAGTATGCTTACTCCTGAGAGTGGTTTCACAGATGAGCAGAGTTTCTGGGCTGGACAAGAGCAAGAATGCTAAACCATAGCAATGTGAAATTGCAGTGTTAGCCAGGCTCCTGCTGTGTTAGTTTGAAACTTGCTTGGACTCTTGACTTTGATGSTTTGAGCCAGAAACATTTCAGTAGCTTTGGTCTGACACACAAGCTCTTTGCATATCTTCATGCATCACACTGCTATGAGCAGATTTATCAGGGAGTATGGTGCACAGACATCTGAATGTCAACAGACAAAGCTAAAATTAATGTATTGAAATTAATAAACATAGCAGGTGACCACTTGGCTCCAATACTTCATGCTGACTGACGTTTTTAAGTTGCCAGTTAAAAATAAGCAGAAGCATAGTCATTGAGGGCAGATTCKCTCCTTGGATATATACAGATGACTTAGCAGAATCTGTTTGAACAGCTGAAATCCTATTGTACTGTGGCTTTKAAAACAGTTTATCACCTCCATAAAGCCAACATCTGGTTTCTGTGCTCTCTAAGAGCTACCATTTCAGGCGATTATGAATTTGCCTTATACTTAGTTATGTATTATCTTACATCAAAGTATGACAATTTGGTATTGTACACTGTCCATGGAAATCCAGTTTTGTGGGGTTTAGGCTAGGATTCATGACACATTATGCTAATCCCTTGCCCAGGCTGCCTGAAATGGAACAGGGTCACACTTGGTTCAGCTGTGGTCTCTCAGCAGGCGAGAGGCCTGAATAGAATTTGAGTGTTTTTCTCACATTCTTTTGTGCAGCCCTGTGGTATGGMTCACTCTTAGGATGGGTCTGTCATTCTCCAGTCTTTATAGAAAGTCCCTCAGGCAAATGACTTCTCCCACAGGTACCTTGGAAGGGAACCTAAGCAAGGATGGAGTGAATCTGAGCCTTAGAGCATCTCCAGTGCAAGAGTACATTTGTGGTGAGCTTTATTTCACATATATTCAGGCATATGGAGGCTGAGCCTGTCTCAGCTGGCTGTCTCCACGTTTAGTGGGCTGACACAGGGTCATGCAGAAGGCAGTTCCTCTTATTGGTTCCAAACACACTTCTTGAGGAGTGAATCTGCCTTGTGAAGACACTTGTTTCCCTCCTCTGACTGGAGAAGTTCCCTGGAAAACTGTTTTGGGCTAGATGGTCAACTTTTAGATAAAAACAAGTGTGAAGATAAACGCACCATGGATGACCATATAAAGGTCTATTTGGAAAGTTTAGAGAGACATTACCACTGATACTGCTGGGTGCAGATTACATTTTAGGAAGAGATCTCTATGACAGGCAATGAAAAACATAGCTGAGGAGATCAATATAGAAAAAGACTGTTCTCATAGCAGCTGTATTTTCCTCAAGTAGATCTTGATTTGAACATCTACCAGAAAAAAAACATGAGTACAGAAGAATACATATTGTTGGGCCCTTTAGCATATTTTTTAGTGTATCTTTATGAAAAAGTATATATCTCTACAGTTTGCTTCCCATGGCATTTTTTAAATCTTGGTTTTTTTTTCCCCTCATTCTCCTGAAAGGGTGTAACACGCCTTTTAAGATGATTGTTGAATATAAACTATTATCTGACTTCAGCTCAGAAGATTCCTAAAACTGTGCTGAAGTAGCGTGCCACATCACATCCCTGACGTGCTATTACATTGTTAAGATACCTCTCCACATCTAGCAGAAACAAAAACTGAGACCTGAGATATAAGAGATTTAATGGGAAAAAATGCAGCAGAGTCCTTTTACTGAAAATTGCAGGTTTTTAAAGGTGACTGTCAGGGAATCTTTTAAATGCTGTTTATAATCGTACCATTGTTTGTGTTTGCTTACAATGTGCWAAGAAAGCTTGAAATGTGTTATTCTTCTCAAAGCTAGTAACAATTTCAAAAAGTATCTTTTCAAACAGTAAATTTCATGCCTGCTAGGGAAAATGTAACAGCTGTGGGAAATGCATACCCATCTCTGAACCCCTTTATGCCAGCAGTTTGTACTTCCAGCTCACTCATCAATTTAACCACAACCACTTGMGCTATCAGCATTTTGTGTTCAGAGGGAAGGATCGTGGCCCTTGATGTTTTGTGCACTGTTATTCTGCAGCATCAATAAAACGAAGAGAAAATAATGTTTTCACCAAGCATCCAACTGTTTTTCATTGAACTTAAGAGTTGGGAAACAAGTTCTTGCCCAAGGTTATGTTTGCACATCCTTTTAGAAACYAGGAGAAAGCTGTGAGGTCTGGGGCTGGAGGGAGGTGTGGAGTCAGCTTTATGGGCCCTTTTTTGGGCAAAGAGAAGTGATGAGAGAGAGGGGAGAGCATGGGGCAGAGCAACAATTTCTCACCTTTCTGGCCTGTGCTGCTGAAGGCTGTGCAATGCCTACCTCACTGGCCCAGCTTCCTGGGAACTGTGGACCACTGCTACAGCCTTATTGACAGGACCTTTGCTAATGATTCAGATAAAGTCCTGTCAGAGAGGTTTAATGTGCTTTTTCAGTAGAGCACCACTACTGATGGTACTGGTGGTGCTCCTGGTCACAAGTCAAATAACCTTAAGAATTATATCCAAATTAACCTCTCCATCACCTCCAAATTCATTGCAAAGTCTTCACTGAGGATGATTTTCTTCACACAGCTATAACATTTGGATATTATTATTGTTTTGGATTTTTTTTTTTTTTTTTTTTTTTTTTTTTTTTTTTTTTTTTTTTTTTTTTTTTGCGATTACTGTGTAATCTTCTGATCCAATAAGCAACAAATATCACAAAAGCTGAAAACACATGGTCTTTCCGCTCCCTAGGGCAACTATCCAAAGGAGATAACAAACACAAAAAATGTGTAACACATACACGGATTTTTTTTTTCTGTATCCAGGCTAACATCGGTATCTCAGAGAGGCTGGGGACTTAGTTCTCTATTGTATCAGTTTTACACTGGAATAAATCTGAGTGAGTGAAGAAGRAGTCCCAGTTTACACTACATATGCCAGGCTGTGCCAGGGTTTATCTGAACTGTTTTAGCCATTCCTGATGAAAGAAGTTCAGAGAATCCCTGTAGGGCTGGAATAAAATGGCAGCTATTTAATATTGAAGATTATGATAATGTGAGGGATTAATGTCGGAGTTTATGCTTTAAATCCTTGCATAGTAGGACAAAGTTGGTTTTAAAACTTCTTTGGTCAGTGAGAGGTTGTACAGCATGACAGATCTTCTTCAACTGCACAGTGTCCCTACATGCCAGCTCTTCCCACTGCTGACAGCTTGGCAAACCTCCCCCATCTCCTGTCATACAGTTCTGTGCACACACCCATGCTTTGCCCATTGCACTCTTCCAGCAGTCTCTTCCGTGTCACTTCTTGGGAATAAATTGCCTTGCTCTCAGCTCTGCAATGCCAGTAACCCAGTGCAGCCAATCTCAATAATGAACATCAGCTCCATGAAGTTCTGGATCACAGTTTTGGGGAGTACATGTGKCACGATCCGCTCGAGTTGAAGCGGGGGTCCTGATAGGTTCTTTTTGGAATCTCAGAGTRCAAAAGAAAATGAGAAAGGCAAATGTGTATGCTTCAAATAATCAGGGASAATTTATTTGGGTATTTTGCGATAGAAGAGGGTAAGAGAGAGAGAAAGAGAGAGAAAGAGAGAAAGAGAGAGAAAGTGGGTTATATAGCTACCAGCAGAGTTAACGAGGTCTTCCAAGGTCCCACGATGGTCATCAATCAGCTGGTAGAGAGATCTCCGGGTGGTCTTCTCGGGGGAGACTTTTTATAGTCTTTTTCAAAGCGAGTGGCTGCAGGCCATGCAAGTCATGAGTTGGCCACGTAGAATTGGCTTGGACTACCCCAAAGCAGGTGTGCAATATGGTGAGCATGGTGACCCGATGCAGATTCTTGGGGCATGAAAAGAACAGGGGGTGTTCTTCAAACAGAAGCCAGTGATGCATGGGTAGGACGCGCTGTCCCAGAAGCTGAACGGCTCGGACCCCACTTAGTCCCCCTCCCTTTTTCTTCCACTCAGGTTTTTGGGGTCGATAATCGTGAGACAGTCACGGATCTTTAGTACGGTCTCTTACAACATGGTGCGTCTGTGTATGGTATCTGTGACCAGCTAGGGATGAAGGGAAAAGCCCACACTGCTGGTCACTGGGGTCTGCTGACCTGTACAACCCTGAGGGAGAGTTTTGTGGAAAGCTACTTGAACTGGCCTTGCAGAAAATGTTTGTCTGGCATTTGGTGGAGGCCTCTATCAGCATAACAGAAYTGGCACAAGTGGTTTGGTTGTGAARGGCAGCARAGCAAAGTACCCTGGKAMAAGTRATGCTGAGATTATCCACTAAGCCACCAAATCATGGCAGTATCCATGTGATATCCACACTCCTGATCCTTTGCCCAGCTCTGCATTGCTRTGCTTGCTCCTTCCTYCTGTCCTCAAGGCATGCTAGGAGTATTGCAGTTCCTCTCTGTCTGGGGTTCTCAAGCAATGCTCTTTCTCCTCTCTCCTGAGAGAGGCTCTGGGGAGAACTGCACTGCATCTCCAGTACTCAGGTGGGGGTGTGGAGGGGAGCTCCAATGTYACCTTACAGGCTAAAACCTCCCTGGGATAGCTCTTAACTCAGCCAGGTCAGGTCAGTTTGAATAAAGGGTTAGTAATAGGAARGAAGCTATAAGCACCAAGTAAAAATGAATAGGTTCCACAAAGATTATGATGTTAAAAATAAGCATATCCTCATTTTTCAATGTGTRTAATTAGACTTAAGTAGAATTTTAGCCGTTAGAAAATAAATGAAATGTAAATCCCAGGATCCTGAGTTCCATGTGTTCTCCCTGGATTTACTTCTTCTAATTTGTAAAATGATCATGTGCAGAGTTTTGTCAGTTAGCTGCYAGCTAAAGGTGCTAGCATAAGGAAGTTGAAGTGCAAAACCCTACAATTATTCATAGAACAAATACAATAAAAGTTTCAAAACTGCCAGATACCCTGCGCCATTAGTACAGATGCCCTCGTAGTATTATGTGTGAGAAAATCTTGCAGCTTTGGAGCCCTGTGGTTCTTAGCTCCTGGAGGGCCACCAGCAATCACTGTTGAGTACATGGTCAAATGTTGTGTTGGTTTATCCATAGAGGAATAAACTCACAGGGACTTGCAATTGGACCACTTTTTTTTTTTTTTTTTTTTTTTTTTTTTTTTTTTTTTTTACCAGCCAGCCATAATTAGTGAATTTTGGTCATTAAAATCCAACCTGGATTTGTCCTTGGATTGTGTTGCCCAGGATATTTTTAAGCTGAGATGACTGGTTTCTGAGTCATGGGAAAAACTACAGGTTTGTGAGTACTGTGAGTACTGTGAGTATTGTGAGCAATGCATCTTGTCTCTAAATTTCTGATAGATCTCAGGATGCCATGTCTTTTTATCAATCATGCATGCTTTTGGCTTTCAAGCACTTTGTGTCAAATCTCATTTGCCAGATTTTATCATCCTCTTATGCTTCCTTTACTCTTCTCAGAGTGAGGATTTCAAAAGCAAATTAGAAGTTCTGTTAACGTCTAGATGAGAGATAAGAGTAAGGAAATAATAACTTTCTGTATTTCCTTCTAGGTCAGACTGGTGCAATTGAGAGAAACTGCATTTTTTTCTGGAAAGTGATTCTGAGTCTTCTTCTGACTAGACGTGTTACAAAAGCTCTTGCCTCATAATAGATGTAAATTAATTTGAATTGTGAGAAATTCATATACTATTAGATGTATTAATGTAGAGATTTGTATAGATCCTCTGAAGTTTTTGTCAACCCAGCTTYCTAACATGGCTAGGTTGTTTCTGTGATAAAATCATAAAGAATATGGAATCCTTGGAAAATGAAACAAAACCAATCTGAAAGCTTCCTCCTATCATGCTGTTTTAAAGTAGAAAGCTGACTACTGTGTTGCTGATTTTGTCTTGCAAAAATAATTCATTTTTAAAGCAGATAAAATTCAATGTTTTTGTCTGAGTGACTTGAAGAGTGATTGCTTCTTAAAAATGTTTTGTTTGTTTAACATCCTTACCAAGATCTGCAAGAGGTTCRTTAGAAGAGGTAAGTCATTGCCCTATTAAATGAACTTATTTATACTATGGCATACTTAAGCAGGTGAACTTTTTTAAAAGCATTTTTTATTCTCATATAATTTACTATTTGGTACTCTTCTACCCAAACAAAAGAGAATAATATGTTTAGAAAGTTCATTTTACARTTTCTTTATCTTGTCCTGTTGCAGGGGAGTTGGATGTAATTTGCAAGGATATGTGGTTGGTTATGGGGAGAGTGCTCTCATATTTTCTATGCTGGACAYGTAAATTCATTTTAATATTTCAGATTAAGACATAACAGCCTTAGCCATTGGTTCAACRTGGGTCAACAACTCCTGTACTCATCTAAAGCAATGCTGTTAGCCCTGCTAACATGTGAGGGTGTGACCAACAGCAGCTGCTGGCACTGCAGGGATGGATATTTCAGTGTCTGAGGCAAACTTGCTGTATTTGCCAGGGGCCTGTAGCAGTCCAGGTAGAGCACCCAAGTACCAGCACAGCACATTGCATCATTATCACACTTTGCTGTGCAACCAGGCCAAAGGGAATCAGTGCCAATGTACAGGTGGAGCTCATCTCATCAGCAGTCCTTCAGAGCAACACCATCTCTTTGGTAAGCCACAAGTAACTTGGAAACTGGKAGCTGGACTCACTTGTCATGATTATTTAATAACTGAAAAACCATGAAAGATCTGTTCAGGCTTCCTAAATCTAGGCACAAGTTCTCCATCCACCCCATGCCAGGTACAAAACCATCCTGCATTGATACTTGGCTGGTATAGCCCCAGTAGTGTCCAAAAAAAAAAAAAAAAAAAAAAAAAGCCTGAAAATGGAGGTTCCCATAGAGTTTTATTCTGCAATTCCCAGGGCCATAATTCTGTTATTCAACCATAATCATTCTCCAAAATGTTTTCACCCCAGCATTAATGGCTAGATTGCCCCATAACTGAGGCAGATTTTATGATATTTTCTGTAGTTCAATTGTACTTTTAGTGGCTGGAAGGCTTCCATATAAATTAATCTCTTGTCTCTCCTTCAGAAAACAAGGTCAACTGTAGCATCAGTTTAATATATGGCTCTACATCTATTGAGACTTCTGGATCTTGCAGTTGCAAGAGAATTTCAAAGTGTGCAGTCCTTTGCTAATATTAAAGWGCAAAATCTGCTTTAAGACAAGTAAAACGACTTTGATTTTCCTACATCCGCTGTTTACTCTCAATTAAATCCAAACTCATATTGCTTTCTCTGTCTTGGAGGGGAGGATTTCTTTGGTGTTTCCTCTCTATTCCCTGTTTGACACAGTCCTAATGCCCTTTTTTCTTTTATTCTTCAGCTGTTTCTCTGTTACCCTGCCTCCCTTTTTCAGCTTTTTCCACTCACAGCTTGCAACACTTTTCCCACCGAGCTTTTCCCACACAGCCAATTAGAYTTCCAAGTATTCATYCCTGTCTAGTTTTTGTCAGACTTTYRGTTTTATCTGGTTTCAGTATCTGTGGAGATCCCCTTCACCTCCGTTCTTTCCTAGCCAAATCAGAGCTCTTCTTGCAGTTCAGATGCCCTTTAATGCTATCTTCATGACYGCTGGCACTTCCCCACATCTTCTTCCTTTACTATGGTGAGCCTGTGCTCTCTGCTTTTTCCTTTATCATCAAACACTGTTCTCTTTGGTACCTCCTCTGGTAGATCCTCCCACTCCCTCTCCACTCTCTGTTGGCACCCTTCACATTTTCACCCTCAGTCCTCCTCCTTTTATCTTTATAGTCTCTATTTTGACCACCTCAACCTCCCCAGTCGTTTCTGTTGCTAACAACCTTTTTTCCTCCTGTTGWAAATTTTTGTCTCTGACATAGCTTCTTTGGTGTTACCTTGCCATCTTAAACTCTTTCCAGATGAAACTTTTTTAGCTGTCCCCAGGATCTTCTTTTTTCCCTTTCCTGTTTGGTCCAAATTTTACTGTCCTTCTTATCTTGTAGACTTATTACCTTTGATTTCTCATTCTCTCTGAGTCTCCATTTAATCATTTATTAAATATAATTATTTTATTTGATGTGGCCTTACCAAGCCTTTTTATGACTATTGCCAAAATGCTTATCCTTTTCTACCCTCATTTCTAATCATCCTTTTGCTGATTCTGAAACAAATTTGCTAAACTCATCTTCACCTTCTCTTCTAACCATATCTTCATCCAATCTGAATAATTTCCCTGTTTCATGAGTCTTAATCTGTAACCCTTTTGAATGCTTTGGATAGTCTGTCCCTCCAAGACCCTCTCTGAATTTATGTACTAACTGCTGCCCATTCTTCATCCCTCTCCTCTGCATTTTTTGGGGTTTTTTTGACCCGCAGGCTCTTCATTTCATTGTCCTCTCTTTCCAGGCTTMATTTAGGGAGAAGTAAATATTCTAGGTCCTGTTTCTTCATCCTGTCTCTGACTGAGCAGGCAGATGAGTGCCTTTAATGCTGTTGTGATACTCATACCTGCCACCAGCAGACATAATAGGCATACTATAGTCTAGAGGGACTATGGAGAGATGCAATGGGGTGAGGCCTCTCAACTAAATATATGATGTCCCTTTGATTAAACATTGATTTATTTACACTGCTTTCCAGAAAGTCTGATATCAGTGCTAGTGATCTGCAATTAGTATACCTTTGTCTCACCAGCGCAGGGAGATGGGGAGCAAAAAGATAACAGGCAGACAGCTTTTCTGCGTTTCCTGTATGAATTATGTTAGATGAAGGTATAGTCTCATTCCTGCATGAGAAAAAGTAAGCACTTCCCTGTGGAAGCCAGCTGGGAACATTAAAATAGGGCAATGGAAACCTGGAGCCAGCATTTTAGCTCTGAAATAAGCAGTGTGACAAGTAATGTCTTTGTCTTTTTTATGTATTGTTTATAGGACTGTCTTTCACTTTATCTTACAGCAATAATGTTCATGGCATTCCAGCAAAAATGGCTTTTGCAGTTGTTAAAATGCTGAGGTGCTTACTTTTAAATTCTGTGTTACAGCATTTTTTTTTTCTGAGGCACCAATCTTTAAAGAGACACATCAACAAAATTCAGTGGTACTGACTTAATTCTGTTTCTTTCAAATCATAATTGCTCAGGTTGGTGTAATCCCTCCTTGAGACTAAGCCTCAACTGCATTTCTAAGGACTCTGTGAACTAGCACCGTTCTGAGGCATCTCCTGTCAGCCTCAGAGAAAGAAGTTTAGGTTATTACCACAAAAAAATGCACAGTGCAGATTTCCTGGTGCTGTGYTACCTTACTCTGACCTGCAAATGCTGTCACCAGGAGCTAATGCAATAGTTGTTGGATTTGCTGCTGGGTTTGCCAACCAGGCTGTAACCTGTAGATCGGCTGTGATGCATGGTTTTGTGATATAGATACCAGTATGCTTTAAACCAGACAACACTAAAACCCTTGGACTCCTTGTAGGACAACTGTAAAATGATAATTTCCATTAACAATTAGTCTGTTCTGGAATTTAATGGGGGGTACTTTGGAGGAAGAACACTGTCATGCAAGATCTCTGGCTGCATGATCTCTCCATTCTCCACTGCATTAATTTTGCTGTACCTTCAGATGTTGCCAAGATCATATTTGATTTGCTTATGGAGCAGYATAAAGTTGGCATAGCAGAAGTGGATTATTCACACATTTTCATAGCTTGTGACTAAATGACTGTATAAAATAGCAGTGAAAGAAAAAAGAATTAGCAATATGTAATATTAGCAAGGCACCTCCCACATACCAGCCTGCAATAATTGAAATTATTTTCTCTCCGTTTTGGAGGGAAAATAACTTCTATTTTACATGGAACATGTAAATGGTTGTTTCCTGTTCTGTGTCAATAAAATCACAGAATCATTTAGGTTGAAAAAGACCTCTGAGATCGAGTCCATACTTCGAGCAATCACCATCTTGTCAMCTACACCATGGCACTAAATGTCATGTCCAGTCATTTCTTGAACATCTCCAAGGGTAATGAGTCCACCACCTTTCTGGGCACCTGTTCCAATGCTAACAACCCTTTCCAAGAAGAAATTCCTCCTGATATCCAACCTGTATCTCCCCTGGCAGTTTGAGGCTATATCCTCTCATCCTGTCCCCTGTTCCCTGGGAGAWGAGACCAACCCCAGCTGGCTACACCCTCCTTTCAGGCCATTGTAGAGAGTGATAAATTCTCCCCTGAACCTCCTTTTCTCCAGGCTAAACACTCCCAGCTTCCTTCCTCARCTGCTCCTCATCAGACTTGTGCTCCAGACCCTTCACCAGCTCCTTTYCCCTTCTCTGGTCACTCTYCAGCCCCTCCATGTCCTTCTTGTAGTGAGGGGCCCWGAACTGGACAYRATTTGAGGTGYRGCCTCACCAGTGCTGAGTACAGGGGGACAATCCCTGTCCTGGTCCTGTTGACCACAGTTTGTGATACAGGCCMGGATGCYMTTGGCCTGCCTGGCCACCTGGGCMCAGGCTGGCTCACATTCAGTCAYTGTTGACCAGCACCTCCAGGTCYTTTTCCAAGRGCAGCTTTCCAGCCACTGTTCCCCATCCTGTAGCACTGCCTGGGGTTGTTGTGACCCAAGTGCAGGACCCAGCACTTGSCCTTGTTGAACCTCACACCACTGGCYTTGGCCMATGAATTCTGCCTGTTCAGATCCCTCTGCAATSCTTTCCTACCTTCCAKYAGATCAACACTCCCATCYAYCTTGGTGTAGTCTGCTTAGTATGGACCTGTCAAGATTAAAGCCTGAYAAAAATCTGAAGGGAAGAAATTATCAGCCACTGAAATTTACTGGTAACAGACAATGRAAATTGTTAACATTCAAGTGTGAAAAGTTCACCCATTTTTAAAATTTATCATATGCACAAATGTTAATTACAATTTTAAATGCCTGAAGCCTACAAATTTTGAGAGCACAAAAGAAACTATAGTAACCTGTTAGACCCTTGTCCTTTTCTTTCACTTTTCTTTGGCAAGCTCGATAAGTGAGTGCTAATGGAGGGGCTGACAACCCAAGTGCATTTCTGATGCAAAACACCAAGGACAGGGTGAATGGTCAAACCTTGAAGAAAAGAATGGACCCTTTTTGTTGTGGAAATGAAACTGTGATAATGTTCCCAGACTATAAACTGGCAGCCTGGTGTGGCAAAAACCATAGGAGCTTTTTCAAAATCTTAATCAATGTCAGCAGATTTTTTTCTTCCTGTCGGGGTTTTAGTGAAGAAAAAYGTGAAATTTTATGTGAACAGTTTGTTACTCTATATAGCTCTTAGCAACAGGGCTGGGGAATATAAAGGCMAAGATTTTATTGTCCATTCATGAGCCTATTAGCTCCATTAATGAGATAAAAATTCAGTGGACTGAGGTTTCCTCTTTCCAAAAACTAAACAGCATCTAAAAATCAGTCTGTCCAAAAAGTCGGCTGTGAACAGGAATACTTAGCAATCTTTACATGACTTATATCTATCTGCTTTATACACCAAATGAAAGAGGCAGAACAGCCTGTAGCACCGTTTGTCTAAGGAACTTGGTAATTTAATGCYACCACTATTGTTAATATGTGTATTATATTTCTGTCAGTATCTAGGTGTCATGAGTGTCTTCTGTGTCAGCTCAGTGGACTCAGAGCTGGGGTGTGTTGCTGGCCTCTSCATCCCTGCTCCTGTGAAAGTCTCCCTCTCTCCTGTCTCCCCAGTCCCCTACAAGGACAGTATGGAATCTTCTTTGTATTGTCTCCTTGTCTCCAGCTGTGGGGGAGAAGGTWAATTTTCCAGAAAAAGGAAACAGTCAGGGGGAGATACAGATTACCACCAAGATTTATTGGAACACATTTTATAAGTGAAGCARTTATTGATAAGAGAATAAAGCAGTCACTGTTAACAGCAGGTAATTGTTGGTACCTTCACTCAGTTACCCCTCTCAATCGTTCCTTTTACCCAACTGGAGCTGCAGTGGGGAGGCCAGCCCTGGGTATTCACTGAGAAGCAGAGGTTCATACTAATGCACCAGGAGCTTTTAGGAAGGTTTTCAGAAGTCCCTTTGTTCCCTGGATCAACCCTGTAGACTGTGCTCTGTGTCTACACACAGCAGCTACCACCTCCGTGACTCCAGTGTGAGTTACCAAGCCTGATACTGATGCTCCTGTGTGCTGATGGCCTTGGACACTCTGCAGGCTCTGGCTGTTCTGGGTTTATCAGCTGTCTCAGAAGTACCAGAGCTTACCACCTTTTGTGAGTCTTCCACACACACACTCTCCATATGTGCTTTTCCTCTTGCTGTTTCCTGGTAACATCTCTGTACACACACRTGTATCTACAGAGCCCATTCCCCAAATTCACCAAGAGCAGCAGGTTGTGACAGGGATCAATAAAGTGTGAACAGCCCTTCCTGTGTCCCCCTGCAAAATGAAGTGAGTGCTCTGTTTATACCATCCTGTAGAAAATTCCCACACRGGGATAGGTCTATGCTGAACATTGCATCATGGCTCTGAGCTAACTCAAAACATTAYAAGGGTCTCCACCAGTTCAGCATGGTCCTTCATGCATCTCAGAGAAGCCTGGTGACTTTCCTGTTGGAATGGYCTCTGTAATGAGGCCACATAATTTAAAGGTAGCAGTTGTCTCTGTCCTGCATGGTTACTGTGCTGTACCCATACAGCCAGATAGAGCATTTGCCCTGAAGAAAAACAGATTTGGGGCCAGTACACAATAAAGAAAAATGGCAGAATGGATGTAGAGAASGACTGAAATAAACTGAAGGTCTCTTAACCCAGCCTGCATCATGACCCTACAGATCACACTGCAGTSAATCAAACATCTCCATTTTCTTAACATTCGCTTTACTGATTTTTTTTTTTTTTACCTGAAAAACATAAAACAGATCCACAAGATGTAATCAAGAAGTTGATGACAGATCTGGGCAAAAAGCCCAGAAATTGCCTGTCCTGTGCATTAAAAATTTGTTACTGTTTTTCWTTTCTTTTTGCTGAAATGAAAACCATTCTTAAATTCAATATGAAAGAAACTTCATTGCTAAAACCTTCTGCCTTGATTCAGCTGAGATGAGGCACAGTCCCTACACAGAAGGTCTGAATTTGGTCTTTCTCCTTTCCTTTGTTGAATTCTTTYTCCAGAAAGTTCATCATACATCTAYCCCATTAAGCYGGAAACATGAACTTCAGATTTCTCAGCACTAATTACCCAACCAGACTTACCAGATCTACTGAGCACTCCTCCATTCCCTGCAAGTATTTAAAGACAAGATCAAATCCCTTAGCAGTCAATAGGATGAAAATGTGACTGATTTGCATTTGTCTAATATTGCCAGTTGAAGGATGAGCTAGCTCTTCATGCATTTTTGCACTGGAGGTGGCCAAGAAGTGATAAAATATGTATTTTACTAGTAATTTTACACACKCTTTTGCAGGTATGGCATGGCAAAAGATTGAAAATAGCTGTAAGAGATTGAAAAGCATCTTCCCCCAGCAGTGCACTATTGTTCTCTGTGTCTGTTATTCAGGGACTGAAATGAGCAGCATAACCCTCTCCTTTTCCCATCTCTGCCTATGAATAGTCATATTTTTCACTTGCTTCTGTATTTGTAACATTTTTGACCTAATCATCAAGCAATATATATGCAAGGAAGATAAAATACAATKTCTGCTCACTGACCTTTCAGTCCCATAACATATAAATTGTTTAAGAAAGCCTGCTGAATATTTTCTTATCTCGTGTTGCTGGAAATTTCACGCTCCCTGTGAGACTCGGTAGGATGTTTAATATAGACACTGTGTGGTGTGCTGATTGATGGGACAGGCTGCAACCCCGACAGCTTTCTGTGATTTAAAACACAACAAACCGCAAAAAAAAAAACAAAACCCCAAACCAATAAGCACACACATTTCAGAAGCACACGTTTTTGGAGCCTCTTTTCAACCCTACGATGGTCTGGGCTCCTCTGGGGCTGGTTTCAGGGTAGGGAGGAGGKCTAGGTAGGATCCCCACCCCTATCCCTCAGGGCCATAGCACCAACCCATTAATACATCCTTCACACTTAGGAGATAAGAGTGAGAGAGATGGTGCTCTGTAAATGTGGGTCTCCAGGGCCATATTCGTGTGTGGCAAAAAAGCACSAAAGGTGAGCTGAAAATGAGAGAGGCCAAGTCCTGGAGGCAAATTGGTTGCAGTAAGTCTGTGTTTTACACCAGTAGTCCTGAATAAAATTGATGTGGARCACTCTTACAAGGCAGCAGTAGCGTTTCTCTAACTTATATTTTTCTTTAAAAGTAGCACAGGTACCTGCATGTCCCTGCAGGTGCTGATGTGTGCTGTGAAACCACTCAAGGTCCGTGCAGCTGCCTCAGTTAACAAAAGAGAGAGGCTGGACTCAACTGCTAAATCAGATAAAATGACTTGAACTGTGGCATCCTGCTAATTGTCTTAGTTTAACCTGTAACTTYTGTCCATCTCCTACTAGCAAAAATCATTATCAGGGGATGTTTTGACTTCAAGGCAGCTGAGCTGTTGAGGAAAACCTCAAACCTAATCAGCAGCTGTAGTGAGAAAACATTGAGATTACAAAACACTAATGCCAAATCCAAGAATCCTGGTTGCCTCTAAATTAATTGGTGAGTTGATCTTAGTACTTGTGAGCTCAGCAGAGGCCAGCTAGAGGAAAAAGCTACTGTCCAGGTGCAAAAGAGAGGTTTGGTTAAAGTGGAAGCAGCTGAAGAAGGAGCTGCTGTGCTCCCCAGGTCTCACCCCCTCAGAGGGAGCAGGAATCCCAGCCCTCCCCAGCAGAGATATCTCAAGATTAAATATTGCGAGCTCAGCACAGGGCACATCCTGCAGCAACAGGGTTTCAGGCAGCAAAGTCTGTCATGGTGTGCTGGGTGAGCCCTGTGAGCAGCTCTGAACAAACCAAAACTCCTTTACCAGCACTGCTTCCTTCCCATCTGCCTGAGGCAGCTCGCCTTTGGAGACCTGTGTTGCAAGAAGGTTGCCTTTACTGGATGATGGAATTCTCCATCAGGAAACATATTCAATATGGTGTGTGCTTATGGCATTTATTCTGTATTTCCTTGGTAGTTTGTTATGGGTTGGTTTTTTGTAGGAAKCTGTTCCATGTAAAATATAAAAAGGAGCTAACACAGACGTTGAAATGCAAGTTTCTTCAATAATGCTTCCACTGTGTTAGGGAATGTTAAATTTTCAGCATATCTCTCTGCTCTTAACTTCCCTTTCAAGAACATTCTGAGAAAGGTAAATGTCTGTAGCATTGTCGTATTAAAAAAAAAAAAAGGAATTTCAATTTAATTTGAAGCAATTATTCAAAGAAAAGTTCTAATAAAAAATTTATAGACACTAGTTAAACATTAATAATATTCAATATATTAAATACTGACAATGATTTATAGTCCATCATAAAATAGAAAGAAGAGTCAAGTAGCATCCCTATCCCTTTTTGCAGCCAATTTCATAAATCTACATCACAGAAAAACACATTCCTAGTCCAATTAAATRTGTGTAATGAAATATTTACATGTACTTTATGACTTTGGGTTATTGAATTTTTAGGAGTTAAATCCAAAGCTGGGATTGTATTTCCRGTACATATATTTTATTAATTGTGCCTACAAATACTATGTATTTTCAGAAAGATACTTAGGATGGGAAAAAGAAGAATAGAGACTACAGGAAAAAGCAAAAGCTGGAATATATAGTCTGTAGAAATCAGAGATGTCATTTGCATGCCCTGATTATGATACATATGATGGAGTCTCAAAATTAATCTTCTTATTGTTGCCATGCAGGTTGAAGATTTAATCCTTCCCTTCTGCTCAACCCTGGAGAGGCCACACCTGGGGTGTGCTGGACTCCCCCAGCACAGGAAGCATGGACATACTGGAGAGAGTCCCATGAATGGACATGGAGATGATGAATGGCCTGGACCATCTTTCCTACAGGGAAAGCTTGAGAGGGCTGGGACTGTTTGAATGTGGAGGAGAGAGGGCCTGGAGAAGAGATGAGGGGATTTTATCCTGTGTATAAGTACCTGTAACAAAGAGATGAGGGGATCTTATCCTGTGCATAAGTACCTGTAACAAAGGGTACCCAGAGAAGAGAGCCAGGTTCATTTCAGGAGTGCCCAGTGACAGGTCTGGAGGCAATGGRCACCAACTGAAAGGTGAGAGGTTCCCTCTGAACATGGAGAAACACATCTTTACTGCGAGGGTAACCAAGACTGACACGGGTTGCCTAGGCAGGGTGGAGTCTCCAGCTTGGAGACACTAAAAACATCTCAACACAGTTCTGGGCAACCATGTCTAGGTGGCCTTGCTTGGGCAATGGGTTTGGGCCACATGACCTTCTTCTGACCTGTCACTTCTGACCTCAACCTATGACTCCTTGAAAGGGACAGGAGCTGAATCACTCACTCYCATGTTCCCAAAGACCTAAATTCAATGAGTTTCCTCTGTTCTCCTTGCAGCCATRTGCTAATTTCCAGTGATTCCTCTCCATGAGAGTGGTGGTTTGCTCAGACAACTCTCGTGTCGATGCAGCTTTCAAGTGAGAATCGCTATTGCAATCTCATCCACATCAAACCTGCAGGGAGACACTTCAAGGTAACAGGGATAACACAGAGCTCACCAGCCYATCACATCTTTTCCCAAGTGACAGTTTATAAGGAACAATGTTAATTTTAATATTTCCTGTTTTGGAATACTCAGTCTTACAGACAATATAGTCTTCTAACATTTTCAATATTCCTTAAAGAATTTATTTTACTGCATCTAATTCCATTTAGTAGGTCTGCAAAGGACAGTCAATAGACATTTAGTTACACAGCCCAGACTTCCATGAATGAATTCATGGATGAATTCAAGAAGCAGTAGGTATTGCTGATACAGACCAGCTGCCTGGCTAAGATTTGGAGGACAGCCTGGGGGTTGCTGAGATCAGTGTGTCAGTCATGGGCAGTAACGCAGATMATAAACTGTGAGTTCAGTTCATGGTTTTGAGGTGAATCCTACTCTGATTTTACAGATAGGCATGTAGTGCATTTGTGGTGTTATTTTCACAGCATAGACTCATTTCTTTTGGAATCATATGGTGCTGAGTCCTCTCTTTTCAACAGAGGAACAATGAAGTCAGCTCTTGCAGTTGTGCAGTGGCCCTTTGAGGCCCTCCCAGGAGTGCTGTGGGCTGGCAAAATCCAGCAGGTCAGGACAACAGGAGTGAGATCCGGGTGAGAATGCTCAAGGATGTGCACTGTGCTTTGTAGCAGCAGAGACTCAGAGAAGCAGATTCCTTAGACCTAAGAAGGTTTTCCTTCTGCCCCCAGTACAAGTGTTTGTTTTTCCTGGTCAAGAGTGATTTCTGAAGTGAAAATTCACCCAGAGTTATGAATCTTCCCAATGGTATGCTTGCTATAACTGGTATTCAGGGACATTTCGGGGAGGATGAAGCATGCTCAGTGCAGGTGGGATGCCCAGTGATATTTGCAGCAAACATCTGCTAAGTTCTGCCAGTCACCATCTCCACAAATCTGATCTATATATATATATATGTATATATTGACACACACTCATTGTATTTCTATATATAATGAATATATAGCAAATGTGGGTAGAAAAGACACACTATATAGATTTAAAAATATGTATATTTTAGAAATTCAATATTTGGCCAAAGTAGTGGTTTTTCATGGGCATAGCACAAATTTTGCAAAGTTGCATTTCCCTATTGCTGTGTGTAAACATAAAGAAMATGTAAAATGTTAGTTCAAGCTGTTGCAGAGTTATTGACTCTTTTCCCCAGTTCTTCTCAGAAACAGCTGAACTAGCTGTTCAAAATCTAAGAACCAAAATAAAAACATAACCAGCTAGAGTAAAGGAAAAAAAGGTACTCCAATTGGTCATGTTTGGCAAAATATGAGCCACTGAAAGCAAGAATTTCATGGCAAAACATCAGACAGCTAGAATTATCAGGATTACCTATCATGATCCACTGATGATTAGGCAGAATTAAAGTGGAAATTGGTGTTGACTGTATTGAAATYGCATTATGGTTTCATTTTGCTTTTATAGGAAACATCTGGTAATGCTGGAACTTATTCCTACTTTAGTTCTCCTAAATCTTGTACCTCATTCCTGAAGTTTCTGAGATATCCRTATCAGCTGGCAACTTTCATCCTTGCAACAGAGCTCTTGCCCACACCTAAGTCAACACAAATTTACTAAGAAATTAAAGGCATGCAATAAGCATTAGAAAATGTGCAGCATTTTCTGTTGCATATAATTCTATYTTAAAGACTTTGCATGGTAAGCAATGCATGGTAGTCATTGCTAAGAAAAAAACATTAAAGAAAATAGAGAATTATGGAAAAATTGTCTGTTTAGGGGAAAAAAAAACTACATAGAGGCTGAAGAAAAAATAATTTTCAAAGGATTTACAGCTTGATGTGTGGGCTAGAGTAACTCTTGACAAAAATGATGTAATTTAAATTTAAACATTGTACATTGGGGCTATACAAATTTTCCAATTACAAGAACCATTACATAAGTAGAGAAGCAGAATTCTGGATCTGCATGCTTGTGTCYCTCTGTAGTTATTGTGTGTTTGGAAGGCATATGCAAACACATATGCATATGTGGACTCTAGGACATAAAATGGGGATAAAGGGTGCAATCCTGCAAGGTGCTGGTGCTGTGCCTCTGTTCATTGCCTCACTGAAGTGGCTCCCTGCAATCACACCCCAATGGGTTTGGTGTGATGGATTTAGTTAGGAAAYGTGCTGAAGGGATTTTCTCTGCTTGGTTCAGAGACCAGCACTTCACAACATTAAGTCTGTGTTAATTCACACACTTGTATTTGATGCTGTATTTCTGCTTTCAGATTGTTAAATTTTTGATCCTAATTATTTTTGCTTCCTTTTCAAATTACTTAGGTAGCTGATGAATATACATCCCGTGGTTGCTTCTTCAATGAGAGATTATTTTGGCTGCCCTGTAGCTAGCAGGAATGCTATACCACTTGAAAATGGTATGAGAAGTGCCTGTTTTTTTAATGAGTTTTATGGCAATTACTTTTATGTTTCCACACAAATGTATCTGCCTGTCCTAAAAGAGTCATGGTGTAATTTAGTTTGATGGTTATCTTCTACTAATAAAAGTCTTTTCCTCTTGTCTTTAGCTGAAGGTGCACTCCCTGAGTTATCAGCTTGCCAGGACTCAACTGGATTTGAACCCAGAAATGCAAAGACAGAGCAATGGAAATGAACTGTCAGCAGCTTTTGAATCCAAAGCACTGAATGTTGCTGTGAGCCCAGAATAATAAACTGTGTTTCAAGATGTAGACCCTGGGGATGAAATATATGTTCCATAAATGGTTCTGAGAACAATATTATGGATAAGCTCCATGAGCTTCTTGATCCAATTTGGTAGCAGAACACATGGCATTTTTGGAAATTGCAGAACTATTTCAGAAAGGGTGCAGGGTAAAGTGATGTTTATATTACAGTTTKCAGGTTTACTTTTCTTTTGGGGAGAAGAGTTTGCTTTTTTAAAAGAAGTGTGTRAGAAGTATGTATGTCTAGGAAAAAGCCTTTGTTTCATTCTTGAGTTATTCTTTACACATTTAATTTTGTACTATTTTTAGTTYTTTAAATGTCTGTGCTGATTTCTTTGAGATACGTCACTTCAGATGTTGATTAGTTTAAACTTCCTTTCCTGAAAATGAATATTTTAACTGTGCTTTGTAAGTTGATTAAAAAAGCAAAACCCAACAACGTTAGTACCAAGCAGCATTTTAACTTTCCTTCCTAGATTCAAGTAGCTAAAGGATCTGAGGATGATTCATAAATGCAGAACTGGCTAAGCAATAAAAATCAGTGCATATAAAATKTATGTAACTGTAAAATTTAACATTTAGTCATAAAAACTAATGTCTACAGGCACAGGAGAAGCTGAGTTATTAACCCTTTTACTGCATGCAGGGCTTTTTAAGAGGTTTGTGGAATAAGCAAATTTTATATTCATTTTGGTAAACATGCTGAGGAAAGACCATAATGTATTCTCCAGTAACAAAATCTGTTAGAAACTTTTTATTGTCTTCTCAGTTATTTCTCAGAGATGACAAYAAGGGCAGACAGGCAGTCTTGCACTTGGAGTTCCTAATCCCACAACTGGCACTTGAGTTGACCAACCCACAATTCAGAGATTCTCTGGCTGGTGTCTGGACTTTTGCAGTTGTCCAAAAAAGCTGCACCCTGTGTGTCAGAAMAAGTAAGTGAAAACATGAAAACTAAGTAAAAACAAAGCTCCAGGCAGGGCAAGACAAATTTAGGCAGAGTAAGTAATGCGTCTCTGTTCTGAGACACTGTAAACTCGGTTCATGTCCAGCAATGGCAGCACTGGGCTGCACAGACCATGACTTCATGTCAGCCAGAGCTRTGTGCTGGCTGKTTTTGCCTTGCCTTGCCTTGCCTGCCTTTTCCTCTGTGGAGTGGCTGCAGCAAGCAGAGAAGACAAAGCCATTCATATTCTGCAACTGCTGCTTCTCTAAATGAATGYGGGTTTTATCTCAGCCTGGCAATGTTGGACTCAACTGCAGATTTGATGGGAGAAACTAACAAGCAATTTACTTAAATGGRTATATTCAAGGCCTAATTTGTTTCTGACTGATGGCAGTAGTAGTCTACCACTGGCTTCAAAGGAAACTAGATGAGTATTGCTCAGTGACAGTAATACTGCATCTCCTTCTCTATGCTGCAATTAAAGTCCTAGAAGTATCTCTGTAAATGTTTAACAGTGTAATCCAGCTTTTGTCCTTGCAGAAGATTTCACGTTAAAATAAACTGGGGGGTGTTTTTCATTTTCTATATGGGAAAAAAAACCCCTACATCTTCATCATACATCTTTAGAACTTCTCTGYATGTCTTTGCCAAATGCTGTAGTGTTTAAATGCATTTAATACTTCTACATCTTCAATACCACATTCAATATCTGTCYCAGTGAAGGCATCTCCTCTTGCTCTCCTTCTCTGTCTCTTCAGAGGGTTTCCTCAGCCCATTTGGTATTTTTTTCCAGTTCTGAAAGCTCTGTCTTTGAGGGATGTGACTGCTACATGCACCAAGTCACCACCCTGTCTGTGCTACTGTGTGCCAACATCAATCCCGTGCTTTTGAGAAGGCAAACCAAATTCTGTGCACAAACCTCACCCAGAATTTTAAGAACTTTGCTTGCCTGTGTGTGTGTAGCACTGGGCTTGCTGGCAGTGCACCCCACAGCTCCAAGCCCTCTGCACAGAAGCAGTGCTGCAGTCCTGCCCTGACATTTCCTCAGCTGATGTTATGATACCATAAAACTTTTATTTGCCCAGGGTGGTGCTTAATTTTGTCCATGTATAAAGGTGATAAACTACTTGAATACACTGGAGGATATTTTAGTAACACCATGTGGGGTGTTTATGACATGTAGACATTTTTTAGAGAGAAAGAGTGGCTGAAAGAGCACCAGAGCATTGCAGATATGCAGGGATGTTTGGCTTGCAGCAGAGAAAAGCAGACAGAGTTATGAAAGACAATGGATAATGTGGTTGGTACCCTATTTTCATGCTTCATTSGCATTTCTGGAACAGTACTGGTGTAATGCGGCTGAGATCTTGTCCCTCTGCAGAGAGATGTACAGCAATAACTCAAGAACTTCTCCATGAAGAAATTAGAAATGACTGAAGACAGTTTTCCACAAACACATCTCGTACCCCAGGGCCTCTTCCCAGCAGTACTGCTCTTAGCAGTCCCTCATTTGTTCGGATAGGACCTCTCCCCACAGATCAGAATGTCAAACTCGCCCTTTAGGAACAATTCACTGTCACTTTCTGCACTTGCRGATTTTGGAGCCACCTAAGAAACAAGGTGGTCAGCTTCTCAAAGCTGTTTAATGCAGATTTCAAAAGTGAGGTACAGATGATGTGCCTCAATGCAGTTTGCTGGAATCCTCTGACACTGCACAGCTTCATTTTAACACAAAATAAGCACCCATCACTGCAAACTGGCTTATGTGGGTGGAAGATACCCAAGAGAGCAACCYGGGCTCAGGGTGAAGGAAGGCAGGAGTGGGGGTCACATAGTTCTGCTTTAAGGAACAGATGCTAAAAGAGGTTGGTCATGGACACTGAGGATGGCTTTCCCCCACTGATATTTTACAGTGTGTTCAGTGCTAATTTTGCTCAGTTCTTTGAAAACCTGGTGTGAGGAAACAGGTAGCTCACATAAGGTATATTGAATCTTGTTAGTTAGATTAAATATATTGAGAGGATTGATTTATTCACTGTGTTTAATAACCACTTACATGCAAACTGCTCTGTCTTCTGACTGGGAACATGAAGACCTGTGTTGATTGCTTGCTGATTTTTTAATACTTGAATGAAACCTTTTGGCAAAGACACAGCATTTTCTCTGYTTTTCATTTCTGCTTTTCACAGTTAAGCAGAAAGTAATGCATGCTTAACAACAACACAAAACTTTATTAGGCTTAGAGACATGTGCAAGAAACAGCTTTAGAAAARTACTTCCAAGATATGCTAATCAGCTGCAACAAGTAAATATGTTATGACAGAGTTTYGAATGGCATGCAAATCTAAATTTCCCCAATAGGGTGGACATAGGTCAAATTTTCATATAAAAATAATTTATTATGTGCACATTGTAATAGCAGATATCTGTTGTCCTTGATGCTTAGGCTGCCAATCTGTGAGGGGGTGGAGCCACATGCAACCGAAGTGTGGACTGTTCCTGCAGGGTACCGACTCCACAATGGAGCACTTCCATGGGCACTGTGCAGGATGGACCCCACAAGCACCCTCCTCTGGCAGGGTTTATCACCTGACTTGGTCTTGTAGGACTGCACCTCTGTGCTTCTTCTATCAGCTACTAATATAAGCAAACTTTGAATCAAATTCCAGCTGTATTCAGTCTGTTAGAGATGATTCCTTACTGTTCGATACATAGAGTGAGTAATGGCTTTTTGCCCCTGTCCCTTTTAAATGAGAAAAAAATAATTCCTGACACAAACCTGCATTTATGTGATACCCAAGGTACAGTGCTGTCTTTCAGCCCTACCAGTTTTGTACTATTCCTCTTCCATTTAGCTTTTAAAATGGAAAAACTGACTGACTCCAGTATAATAGTATCTCTATTGCTAGAAGGAAGGATGTGACAGCATCTTGAGACCCCAAAATGCTGCAAATCTACTGTCTTCTCCTAGTTTCAGAGGGAACATCCCTTTGTCAGCCAGTTGATATAAAGGACAGTTTGGCACAGCRAAAAGGAACTATTAAGAATTCAGCAACAATTTTGAAACTAAGCACCCATCTACATTATGATACAGAGAGCAGCAGGAAGTGTTTGGTACTTCTCATATCGTATTTATCTATTTTGCAGCATTTTGTCCATCCATACATTTCAGCAGAAAATCGCTCTGAAGTTAAAACAAGAGTGAAAAGAAGTTGCAAACAATAATAAATAAGAAAAACGGGATGATGACACCTTGAGGCTCTGAGTTATTGGAACAGATTTCAGCAAGTGCCTTGAAATARTCGAGCTGTTTGTCTAGACTTTCTAAGACAGGTTATTTAAGGGCACATGCAGCCTTTGCCAAGACTAAGCACTGCACCATGTGTCTCTCAACCAGCTGTGGAGCTGGAGGGCTGYGTGCTCTTCCTGGCTGAGATCCTTGGTCACCCCACACAGTAAATTGGTGCCTCTTAGTTCTCTCTATGTCATCTTCAACTCATGTTCCACTCCTAAACAGAGCACTTTCAAAACAAGAGACAACTGTAACAAACATTATTACATCATTGCATAAAGAACYATGGTTGCATCAAACCACAAGGGAAAGAATCTTTTGGGAGCATTTTGTGAGTGTAAGCTGAAGCCTGTTGACTTTCTTGCTGGCAAAACTACACTTGTTTGTGGCTTTTGTTCCTGGCAGGTGCTTCTGGAGCTGGGTCTTTCAATCTGGCAGCACCAAGAGCTGCAGCCTGTGGTGGCCCTTYGTAACATCTTGCTGCTTTCCTCTTTCCATGGACAAATCCCAAAACTATCTGTCTTTTTCCTTATTGCTGACATAATGGTGCATCCTTCCAAGAATAATAAAAGCAGACAGGGAACACAATAGCTGGACTTTTGGCTAAATATTTTGTAAATACCACATGAGTATTTTAGGATTAATGACCTGTGTGCATTTGACAGTCAGGGGCATTGTCTAATTCTCAGTCTTTTCACTTTTGCTCCTGTGTTAAATGGTATCAKTGATCCTTATATACTGAGTGTTGTGGGTTAGAATATTATTGGTCTGATAACTGGTTCATCTGTTATTACTGTTTTCACAGATCCATCCAGCTACCTATCACTAAGGTGACTGGTTTATCCTACATGTTTCATGAACTCTAAATATGTATTTAAGTAATTAAAATAAATGTTGTTTGTTTTTTTTTTTTTAAAGATTTTAGTTTTAAACCTTGCTGATAAATTAGCAGTGAACAAATCAGAAAAATTATTATTTCTTTAGCCTAAATTGGAAATTTTAAGGTCACCTGTGTAACTGGACAATTGTAGGAACATAAGGAACTGTATAACTGGACAATTGGACCAACRTAACTGTTTAATGGACTTTTCAGAAGAAGGATGTGGATGCAGAGGGAAAAAGCTTCATTGCCAGGATTAATGAGACTGCTGCTCATTCAGTAACTGCATGTGTTTATATGCTGCAAACGGAATAACACTTGTGGAAGGCAAGGAGGTTGTTCAGAATGTTTGTATTTTCAAACAGCATACAGCAATTAACAGGGTGAAGAGCTTGCTAAATACTGAAGTCATTTGATTACACGTACAAATTAAGCCAAAGGCAATGGAAGAACTTAGAAAAAAAGTACTGGGAGAGATGATAAAAGAAACCATTTAGGAAACATCTCCTAACAATTACACCCTCACTCCTTACTGTTACTCAGGCAGAAACAACTTCTGCAACAAGACTATTGGAGGTGAACAACAGGCAAATTGGAAAATGAAACAATAGAAAATTTGATAGAGTAAGGAGGGAGTCCTTAATAATTGTCTGGAGAGATTCACATTGGGAGTTCTTGGCTGTACCAAGAACAGTTAAGTTCTGAACTTTGAATGTGTGCTGAGAGTTAAGAACAGGCATTTTCTTGAAAACATACCTTGTTCCATTTAGCTGATTTTGATGTGCCAAGAAGAGTAAATATGATATTTCTTTCTTCTTCTAAGAGGGACAGAAAAGAACTGCCCATRCGTGCTTAGCTTTCAGACACTAGACCGAGAAATGCAACAAGTCTATAACTCCTTTTTTGGGATATCTTGGTACACATACAGATGCAGGTGCAGAGCTCAAAAATATGCAAACTCTAGCTTGGGTATATYGATATGGAATCTTTTAATCAATGCAGATGCGGTTGTGCCCTGCAGAGGGTTGTGCACGCAGTTTTTGGATGTCACAGCTGCCTGCAGTTAAACAATTGTGCATGGAAATAACTACACCAGAGTCTGCATGTGTGTGAGGCACTGCACCTGAATGCAGAAGGCTGTACAAGGTGCACTTCACCTGGGCTGAGCCAAGAATTCGTGGCAATGGCAATTGAACAGAATTGCACAAAGCATAGATGGTACTGGACCAATCTACTGCAAAAATGCTGATTTTGAAAAAAATCCCTCCAAACCTTTCAGTTCATGGAAAGAATTTACATCAGCAATTATAGCAACTGCCTGGTTTAGGTAGACATAAAGTTAGAAAAGAGAATAGTCCATCTTAGCCAGCTGCATGGAAAGGCAAGAATCAGAAATGGAAGATAAGAAAAATAAAAAGAAATAAATAGCCACTTGGATGACACACAGAGACCATTTAAGTTAGACATGTATTTATTTGYTTAAATTTTCACATTTTTTGACCCTTAACATAGTTTGTACAGTTATAGCTTTGGGCATTTGATTTCTCTATATGTCATAATGTTGTAAAACTACTTAAAAAGAAAATACTTCAAAGATTTATTGTTATTTTTCCAATTTAATTATGTTAGGATACCTGTTGTACTAGACAGTGATGCAGAATAAAATAGTACTTGTTTTAAAACAATTACTCACTGGTGATGTGAAGATACCGATGCCTTAATTCCAGACAGTATAATCTGTGGAATGAAGCCATAAATAAACAAAATAGAAGGAATGACAGAAAGAAATTTACCTCTCATACAGAAGTCCAAGATAAGTGTGTGAGAATCACTGCAGTCTTCCTGTGTTTTGACAAAAATATGCAATTTTGCAAAGGCAAGAATTTTGCCCTGACCAGCAGCAGGGAAACCACAGGGTGAGGAGAACCGTTTGTCACAGAAATTGTGAGATATGTTTGCATATAAACTTTTAATTAAAACTGCTACTCTTACCCTACTGCTGGTGGAAGCCATAAGGGTGACAAATTACCTCACTTGCAACCCAAGCAGTATGGGTGCTAACAGCTAGAGATTATGAAGCAGTTTTAAGTCTGGAAGGAATCTGGTTTATGATCTTGCATAGGGATCCATGTAAATGATCCTGTTTTTTAACACAGCTGTCACAGTTTCTAGAAATACTGTGATGATAAAACCAGCAAGGCTTGCAGCTACCCATGCACTTACAGATTTGGCTCTAACTTACAATGACAACATAAGCATAGGTCCTGGTTAGCTCTGTAGCAAGTTTTGTGTTGGCAAATGCCTGTTCAGCTCAGTTTCACTGGGCTTGGCAGGGGAAAAGGGGTCTCACTGCAGCACCTTGGCTGCAGGTGCTGCTGCCCTGATGGTCTCACRGGGATGTCCAGAAAATGCACTGGCCAAAGTGGGCAAGGACAGGATGACCAAAGGAGGCAAATGTCTCTAACCAGCTGCTGCTGTTGCTCAGTAGAGAGGAGACTCTGCTCCCCAACACTGTGAATTGCACTCTTTGGGCTGTCATTGCATAGARCTTCACAATCAAAGTGGGAGCCAAAGAGGAAAGTGGTCCTGTCAGACGTTACAGAATAAATCGACACCTGAGATGGGAAGACATTCCTCAATAGGAGTCTATTGATTTTTTAACTGCTGGGCATATTTGGCTGCTGAAAGAGTCATAGGGCTCAAATGAGATACAAGAAAAAAATAATTCACAGCACACTTCAAAAATGAGTAATTTTGGCTATGCATCTTACCACCCCTATGATTTCTTTTCTCAATTATTTTAATGGAAGATGGTGAGAAGTGATGTAGAGCTAAAAAAAAAAAGGAAATGGGGACTTTTGTCTTCAGCAGTGAGACATGGATTGGGAAGGAGTGCAGAAAAATAACTCCTGATCATCCACTGAAACAAGAAGGATGTCAATGTGTTCCCCAAACACAGACATCTTGGCTTACTTTGGTGTYTCACCTGGTCTTCAGCTGCCACTGCAGGGTGAGGCACAACTCCCGTGGGTCCCCCATCTTCTCTCCTGGCAATGTTTATCATCTCAGAAATTTATGGAAGTGAAAATAAAGCTGCATTCAAGAAATGGTGTTCTGTTACAGACCAGGCTGTTTCAGATCTGTAAACCAGTTAGGTTTGGTATTGCAGTGTAGTTATTTTAGTCGTTACTAGTTTTGTCTGCACCTTCTGTGCTTTGGGATTTAAATGGTCACTTGGGTTCACTTGAACTTTCATGAACAATAGTGTGTGCAAAATTCAAATAGCTAGAAAAGAAAACCACTTCCTTTCTTTTAGTTCATCTGTCATGTTTGTGGGTCAGGCTGATCTTGGAAATGGATTGGTGCAGCTGGTCTGATTGAGAAAGAAGGAAAGAATTAACTACTAGACTGACTTAGTGATGATATCATCTGGAGGAAAGAGGCTTGCTTTCTCCAGAAACTATTCATCTCTGCTTTAAGCTAATCTCTTTCTCAGAGGCCTAATATGTTTGGGGAATTGTATAACTGGAGGAACTAAGATAGAAATGGGACTTCTCCTTTTCTATCAAATTTAAATTATGCCTAGAGAATTATGCATAAATARGAAACAGTTCAATTTCAGTAATTGAGTGACTCATAGCTCATGATGAGGGCTCTCCCTCTGACCCTCCAGAAGCCAAAATCCCCACTGCAGTGTCAAAGGGACTGTTAGGAGCCCAACAGCGGAGAAGGGCTTCTCAGTCACATTTCCAGGAGAACACCTTAGCCACAGAGAATTGGTTTTGGCCTTATAATTTTAGGGTAAACTGTCACCAGAACTTGGATAGACATTTTCRAACCCTTTGACAKGCTGTAGATACTGTTGTTAAATGAAGAATATTTAAAAAAATCAATTTTGGAGAATATAGCAAGATTTTTAAATCTTCAGAATTTTCAGAAGTCAATGGCAATGTGTAATTCATCTGAATTTGGATCAGGATCTTACTGTATTGAGATTGCATTATTAAAAATGTAATTTCTGCACCTCAAGAGCCACAGGATACATCTCTATGAGAGGACAGCCTTACACCATGCTGTGCTAGAGACCAGCAGATCTTGTTTTTGTTGGTCTGGAGTCACCCCCAAATGCAGCTCAGCACTGTTCCACCYTGCAGGGGTCTGTTACCAAAAATTGCTCCACCAGCTCCCGCGGCCAGAAAGGAGAAAATGTAGGTCACCATCTTTCTCTTTGATCTGTGGAATGCAGAGTTGYTCACTTCTGCTGATGGGAGTGTAATGTCTACTTAATTATAGAATCATATGTCATCCTAGTCTTCTTAAATTAACTTAGAATATTTACTGTAAGGAAAGTGTTCTGAAATTGTAAATCAGGTTCAATCCACAGTGAAATGTCTTTTCCCAGGAAATCCAAGTATATCACCCAGCAAGAAATACAAATACCATTCATTTAAAATATTTACTGCTAATGCATGTTGTGATACTTCAGTTTTTCGACTTCTATGCCTATTAGTGGGTGGACATCACTTTCCTATCGAAATCTGTATTGATCTCCAGAAAAAATGTAAGTACAGTCAACTGTATTAGTTGACTATTTAAAATGTTTATGGTCTTGTATTTCTTCTTTTAGGTGTGCCTGTGTGAAGTATCTGTCTGGCCTTATATGTCTAAAAATATGAGAAAAGGAAAACCTGTAATTTTTAGACTTTTGGCAGCATTATGGCTTGGAGTGAGAACATAATGCCATGGAGTGAGATTACTGATTTGAGATGCACAAAACTGTAACTGATGTGTTATTGATTGTGTAGGTAGGTGTGTACAGAGAGATGAATATGAATCTCATGGCACTGAACTGCTTCTGTAGGCAGACTTCCTACAGAAGGGGCAATTTGTGAAGGATTGCTCCTGATAAGAAGTGATTAGGGCAGGTACTGATTGTGGTGCCCTGTTTGCTGCCATCCTGTGTGTTTGCTGAGTTTGYTGCCATCCTGTCACTGTGCTCCTTCCTGTTTTGGGTCTTGGATGCTGGAGGAAGGTCCACCAACACTTATCCAAACGATGCATATTCACCTGTGAAAGTATCATTTCAGGAGTGTCAAAGACATTTACTTGTTGGATCAGCTTCATATACTTCCTCAAAGTCTCTGAGAGTGGTAAGTACAGCTGACTTAATGGGAACAAATAGTCACTTTGTATAGTCTTAGCACTCAGAACAGAATCCTCCTAAGTTTTGGAAGTACTGCTTCATTCTGTCACAGATCTACATTTGTGTGAAATGTGTGCCTGGATCTCACTTGAAATCGGGAGGAGTTTGGAATTCAGTCATCACTTCAGCTGTTTTCTCAATATCTCTGTATGTTTGGCATAGTGATCCAGGTTTCAAACTCTCTTCCTGCATTCCTATCTCTGGAAATTACCCCTCCAAGAAAGCTGCTCTATCTTCCCTAACTGTGRAGGATCAGCATGGAGGAGCAGCCATGAGCTGCTGGTGTGAGTTGTATGCAAAGCCTCCTGATGCAGGAGCTCCTTGGCAGACAGCTCTGAACCACAGCATCRTAACTGTGTGAACATTGCCTGGAGGCCAAAGCTTAGCAGGAGCCAGTGAGGAGGAGAGGGCACATGTGTCCATCTCCAACAATGCCAYGAGAGATTGTGTTGGTGCTGCCCTCTGAGGCATGGGCCAGGTCTGGTCCCAGCTCTCTCAAAGCCATGGCACTCTAAGCACCACACACCTACAGACTCTTCTGGATGCACTGGATATGTGAAACAGAGCTGTGCTGAGCAGCAGTAGGGATGGGATGGAGAGAAAGGCGAGCTTGTTTTAGGGAAGCCTTTGTTCAGCTTGGATCACAAATTACAAGAGGAAGGTCAGCCTGCCTACAAGCTGATGATCCACCTGCAAGTTTGCTCATTTATTTGTCCTCAGGGGAGGGTAATGCTCTGAATAAGCTGTGAGTCCAAAGATGACCATGATAAAGGAGATGCTGCATTTTCCTGACCAATTGTTTTCATATAGTCTTTGTATAATCCCAGAGCAGACAATCTGCCCCGTGGGCCTGGAACTTGAAATAACATTATTTTCACTTCAGCAGAGCTCTAAAATTAACTCACAATTCTTAATAATGGTAAAATACTCTTGTCTTTCTTATGTTAGCTATTAACTAAGAATATTTTTCACTGGCTGTTTATTTTGCCAAAAACCTCTGAAATTAATTGCATYAGTGAACTATAAYATAGGTAAAGCTCCATATAAATTAYTTGATATGRATTAAAAAATAACAAGACAGCAAATCTTGAAGAAATCACTCTCTTTCATTGGAGTTGAGAGCCCTCAGGTGACACCGTTCATTTGCCAGGAAATGTGAATTTTAAACGGGGCCAACAAAAAAGCAGAATACACCCTCAACCTAAACCAAAAGCCCTGCCTGAAAGTTTAAACCACCAATTTTTAGCATATCCTCAGCTATGACTGACTGAGGTTTTTGCTGTTCTGCATTGCTCAGAGGTCTCTTTTAATTAATATCAAACACTGTGGAACAGGATGAAATACATTAAAAAGGAAATTATTAATTTTTCCTCCAGCTGTTATTGCTAGATGTGCCATATTTTTGATTATTAATAGAATTCTACASCAAAATTCCGATGCTGTTCTATTACACATCTTAAGAGGCAAAAATGGTCTGGAAATGAGAGTTCAGGCCTGGGCTCCTAGATTATGCATCAATCTCTTCCACAGTGTGACCTTGGGAGGCTGCCTCAATTTCCCCATCTCTCAGTTAAGCTAATAACCTCTTGCTTCCCAAGGCTGCAATGAGGTTCAATTAATAACTCAGGTTTGTCTCATGTTTGCACATCCTTTTTTTTTGTGCTGTAGACTCAAGTGCACAACTCCCATTATAAAATGTCTGGGAAGGGAGGTTTCAGCAAGAGAAAGGAAATCTCCTCAGTCCCTGCAGGCTTGGAGAGGGACAGACAAGAGAYTGATTTTCACCAAAGAGGTGTCCTATCCAGACAGCCTGAAAAGGGATGAGATTGCCTGACAGCTGAGCACCCTGTAAGAGCAGGAACCTGTCTGCCATGTGGGGACAGATGCTTTTCATTTTGTGAAACTTCAGCAAGGCATAATGCAAAATATCCACACCAAAAGGACACAGAGATGCAAAATGTATCACAGAGAGAGAAGTGAGGAAAAGAGAAAGGTAAAGYGTATCTTTTCAATTATGGGTGAATAATCAGCAGTTTTATGAGATGTGTACATGGTGCTTTTGCCATTCTCTGTGTCCTGTGCACTCACAAACACCAGAAAATTTGCTCCTGAAAGCACTGCTATCCTAAAWCAGTAGCTACCAGGCTTTGTAGAGATATAGAGCGAAAATGGGTTCCTGAGATCCAATATCAAGTTTTGAGGTCAGAACCACACAGGAGACTGAAGTCATGGCCAGAATCCAAACACTTCATKATGCTGTGCCATTTCCCAAATAAGAAGCAATTAAAATGCAGCAACTTGTGCTGTTGCACTGCAGTGTAGCCATTAAGCCTCACTTTGCACGTTAGGGTGTATTTAGCAAACAGAGTATTTGTGCTAGTTGTGCAAAAAGACACCACGAGACCATACAGTGRATGTCCAGTGTGACACTTTGGAGAATCTGTGTCTGTTAAAATAGAGTTCTGGTGAGTTCATGAAGATTTTGTATCTATAAGTATCATAAACCAGGTTTTTACTCAAAAGCACATTATCTGTATTACAGTTTGAATATAATAACAAAGCATTCATGGTGTGATCACCACTGGAGTTGCCCCTAAAATTGAAATAAAAACATGAGCAAAGTGTTTCTATGGTGTCTAGACTGCAGACAGAAATTTTTTTGCACACCAACTGGGAACCACAGGTCTCAATGCCCTTGACAGAAAAAAACGCAGTGAGCTAAAACGTGCAGGCTCAGTGAACATGGAATCAGTTTCGTAACAGGCAGAGGCCAGTTGCTCTCTCCAGATTTAGACTGGAAAGACTGACACAAAAAATGGAGAGTCTTAACTTGGATAATCTATATTTCAAGTGCAAGCACTATGGAACAGTGGGGAAAATGCAGCTCAGGAAAACAGCAGGGCTTCAAAGATTGCTTGTGTGAGATGACATTAGGGCCATGGAAAAACCCTAGCAAAAATGGAATGAAGAAGCAATGAGCAAAAACTTTCTTTTACAGGCCAAGAATCTGGAAAAATGACAGAACCGACGCAGTTTAACCTAAGCACAGTAAAGGGAAGTTGGATAAGGTGTGAGAAGAGCTGACATGCCCACAAGGAGCCTGAACTAGAAATGCCATGAAAAGGGTTTTCCAGGGGAAAATTCTCAGGAATGCTCAAGACAGATAAGGATCCTGTGGTAAGGATTTACACAAGGATTCTTCAGGCTGATCCTTTATCTTATTTATTGTCAAAACCAGTTTGGAATTGTTTAGATTTTCTAGACAAAGAGCATCCTGATAGTTCCTCATGTAATCCAATGCCATTCTTTTTTGCTCTTTTCTCTACATCAGGAAGAATTTCTTCACTGAAAAGTTGCCAAGCATTGGAAGGAGATGCCTAGGAGGTGGTGGAGTCAGCATCCCTGGAAGTGTTCAAGAAACAACTGGATGTGACAGTGCAATTAATTGATATTGTGGTGCTTGGTCAAAGGTTGGACTCAAGGATCTTGGAGGTCTTTTCCAAYCTTAATGATCTGATGATTCTTGACCTCACCCATTTCTGGTTTTTTTTGCAGAGATTCAGACACACTCCAACCTTTGTGACTTACTTTCTTCACTTAATGTCTTTTCCTGAAGAGTGAGATTAAAAACGAAGAAGAGAAGGAAGGAGAGCTTTGAGTAATGGAGTTGGAGCAATGGGTTATTTTGAGACAGCAGTGCTGAGACCAAGAGACAGATGCCCTGACTCTCCTACTCCTGCACACAGCAACAGCCAGGCTCTGCATGGGAGGGGTCCACATTTGCAGCTGGTGTTTTGTCTGAGCAGAACAGTGAAATCCCTGTGTGCTCTGTGTTCACAAGAAAGAGATCAGTGCTCTAATATACGATGTCTGATTATCATCTTCCTTCTTACAAATATCTTCCTTTTTCTTTTCTGCTGTGCAGAAGTATAGAAAACATATCGGACTTTATTTTACTTTGAACTTTATCATCCCGTGCAACAAATCTGCAACATGTCAGTTGTTCTTTAGTTTTATGATTCTCTATTAGATGTGAGTGAGAGTTTACATAGAATCATAGAATCATTTACGTTGGAAAAAACCTTTCAGATCATCAAGTCCATCTGTTAACAAAAGGCAATTCTTCACATCTCATCTTATTACAGATGCAGAATGGAATTTTCCAGATAATCTGCTCTAATTTTCAAATGAAAAGCATTAATTTTTACAACTTGCTCATTATTTAAAGTGCTTTCTCTGTTTTTTTCCTAGGACTCCTGTGCTGAATGTAGAGAGCTCTTGCAGATATTGGTTTATCTGCAGGCTGTATCTACGTTMATTAGAGACAGTGAAAAAACAAAAGACTGTATGGACACTATAACAGCAAGAGGGATAAGTCTTACGTAAAAAGTCATACATTAAAAAAAGCCCCAAAACTCTGCATAGCAGGAGGGAAAGAATTTGTAGATATTGCAGACATCTAAAAGCAGGAATCATTTAGACTTTCAGTACTTCTAAAACCTTGTAGTACTTTTAAAAAATATCTACCCACTCTTTTATGACATCCAAAGGGAGGATCAGCAAGATGAAGATAGACTTTATCCACTCTTACRTTAATCTAAACAGAAAAAGGCCTATGACATCCAGGCTGTGTAAAGCCAAGTTTTAGATCTGTCATTGATGCCTGTTCAAAGAGCTGTTGCTGCATTCCAGCACAGGAGATCACATGGCACATGGCAGCAGCTGTCCTCCTCCCACTGCAATGCAATCAGAAAATGCCCATGGTGATATTTAGTTAGCTATTAAATTCGATTTAATTTTCATAGTGCTGCATATTTGTGAGCTGGCTGCGCCCAGGGACGTGAAACAAATTGTGAGTGTTGAGCAGAGTTTGAACAGCTCAGCAGGGGAAGCTGGAATAGGCTGTACCTGGGAAGGAGCTGGACAGGGTTGGGTGTGTTCTTCCCAGCAGCAAGCACTGAGCAGTCTCACAAAGATACAGACACCTTCCCAACCTTGTTTGGCTGCAAGAACATGCAGTGATTTRGATGAATGACTTCAGGAAAGCACAAAATCAAAACCGGAATTTCAGACATCCRAATGTAAGCATTGGGGTTCAGGAAGAGGGGTAAGAGCCCATCAGAAATGCAGAAGGCAGCACAGGGTAGCTGGAGGCTGAAATCCTGGTGTGGACATTGGTGTGGACAGCAGGACATGACTGTAAATTCAGTGGGAGACAATTTCAGCCCAGACAAGGAACAAGGATAGTGGGTCCAGCAAGCATAGAGCTGCCAGCAGAACTGGGCAGTGTCAGGAGGGCAGGAGGAGAGCTGTGCTGCCACAGCTTGGCACCCAGCAGCTCTGTCCCCGACAGCTGCATGTGCAGCATCCTGTCATTTATCTGTCTCTAAATWAATTCAATTAAATGGGCCTAATGATACACAAATTGGCATACGGTTCWATTTCTGTTTCTGTTCTCAGTCCAAAGAAAGCATATTATTACATTTGAGGGAAGGTTTTGACTTTGAGAACCCTAGAAACAAGAATTGTAATGATTTCCAGCTATTATAGCCTTGTCTTTCTCAAGACATGCACAGGAGKGTTTTCTGTGCCATCAGGTTTAAGAAAGAACTGGAGGAACTGAGCAGCAGCGCTTGCACAGGAGACCCGTGGATGTCTGGGGACACGAGGAGGGTGACAAGTGCAACAAACACCTGTCATGGTGAGCACATCTCTGCTTCCTAAATTTCAGTACTCCTACTTAGAAATGAAGATATTTTTAGGAGTTTATTCTAGATATGACTGCAGGATAAGAGCAAGATCTTGCCTTCTCACTGACACCAGGCAAATATTGTCATTTTGCTATGATAAGCACGTATTAGCTTGTGGTAGATGAAAGTTCAGCACTCAGCCTAGTAGGAAGGACATGATTTCTGACATTCCCATATGAAGTTTTGTCCTTCAGCCTTCTAAAACCTTTTTGTGTAAGCCTGGTGGAAGCCTTGTTCAATTGGGGTAGAGATTGTACATACCGTGTAAGGGAAAATTACGCTAAACTGAAAAATAGTGGAAGTGAAGAGTGAAAAAAAAGTCCCTTATACACTTACGTCATCTAATTCATCTAATATGTGTCTGCCAAAACCATCTTTCTCAGCTGTCAGTCTAAACTTATCTCCATGAATATTAATTTCCTCTGTACACTCTCTTATATTCAGCTTTTTTTCCCTTTCACCAGTGCAGTACAGTTCTTCCCTGTGGATGCCTCCTATTCTACAGATATTCTTTGTAAGTAATGATGTGCTGGTTTTGCTCCTCAGTTCCCAGCTGCTGTGACTTCTTTTTGTCCATTTTGATGGAAAAAGACCTTAGAACTCCAGGTCACAAACTTGTTTGTGCCTCAGTTAGTCTTCCATAACACCAAACAAAAACCCATTTTAAATGTCAGAGAAGATGCCTTTATGTCTGTCCTGAGATATATGTCTGTATCTACACAGAACAAATCTTTCTCACCYGAAACAGGTGCATTTTATCTTTATTTGGACAAAAGCCACCCGGGGAAGAAAGTGCTGTTGTGACACAGACCAGAGAGTGTTGCTGATGGAAGACAAATCCTAAATAACAGATTAATAATAAGAAAAATGGGTGATGAAATTATGGAACCTGAAAAAGCCTTTACTCCACCCAACAAATGCTTTTCCTCCAACACACAGTAGTTACTTGTTTTAGATAAAAACCGGAAAATTGATTTKAAGTTGAATAGTGAAGCCAGAATATTTTTCCTTACAGAGCACCCATAAACTGATTGAGAATGTAATACTTTACARTTATATATTTCTATAGCAATATATGCTAAATATTCTAATGAAAGACATTGAAATCTAAATTATTTTTCTTTTACTCTAGAAGAAAGGGTGCTAAACATAAATGTGATGGAAACTCTACCTTCTTCCCCTTATATTTAGGAATACAAGACATCACTGAATCGCTCTTGATGATTTTTGTACAGTCTTGGGAATCCAAAGAGGTCTCAGCTGACAGGGCACTAGCAAACATTGTCCCAGTTTTCAAGAAGGGCAAGAATGAGGACACCAGAAACTGCAGGCCTGCCAGTTTCACTTCAGGGCCTGGTCAAGTTAAG
>NW_026623235.1:3148613-3155872 GCF_030028575.1 Malurus melanocephalus
AACAAAAATGGTGAAGGGCCTTGAGGGGAAGCTGCATGAGGAGCAGCTGAGATCACTTGGATCGTTTGGTCTGGAAAAGAGGAGGCTGAGGGGAGACCTCATTGCAGTCACAACTTCCTCCTGAGGGGAAGAGGAGGGCCAGACCCTGATCTCTTCTCTGTGGTGACCAGTGACAGGACATAAGGGAATGGCCTGAAGTTGTGTCAGAGGAGGTTTAGGTTGGGTATCACAAAAAGATTCTTCACCCAGAGGGTGTTTGGGYACTGGAACAGCTCCCCAGGGCAGCGGTCACGGCACCAGCCTGGCAAAGCTCAAGGAGTGTTTGGACAATGCTCTCAGGCACAGGGTGTGACTGCTGGGGATGGGACTGTGCAGGGCCAGGAGCTGGAGTCCTGGTGGGGGTCCTTATGGGTCCCTTCCAACCCAGCACATTCTGTGATTCTGTGATTCTGTTTCCTGGGGAAGTTGCTGAGTATGGCTGAGAGGATTATGAAGCAYAGTTTCAATTGCAGTATCCAATGGGAACAAAATAACTTCAGTGCTTTAACTCMCCATTCCCCGAAATTTATGGCATCTTGGGCAATTCAGTTTGTGCTGGGTGAAGAGGTTCAGCTGAGTTAATAAATGCTGTTCTCGCTTTCTTCAAACAGTGCATTGAAATTTACTTCCCCAAAGCACATCAGGTGTGATGAACAGCACCTGCTGTTTCTAATGACCTTGTTTAAAGGAATAAAATGGATCTCAGGAAACTTACATTTTCCATGCTAGGCCTGTTGTTGTGTAAAAAGATCTCAGTGCTAAAAGCAGACAGGGAAAGTGCAGGGTCAGTCTGCACAATGCAGTACTGCTCTTGCCTCCATTGGTTGGAACTGACAGCAAACACGAGAAGCTGCTGCTTTGATGAGACACATCTTTATGGTCATGGTTAATGGATCTCAAAAACCCCTTCCCCTTCAAAATCCCACATCAAACAACATGTCTGGCTATGTCTGTCAGAGGAGATAGGGCCCCTGGAAGGGAAATTCAAGAATGAAGGTGTTATGGGTGCACCGTTTGCCCATCCATGGCTCGTTTTATTCTTTGCCACATCTAGAAGCTGTCCTAACTGGACCAGTGGTGAGTGCTGTTCCTCAGAGATTGGTGTTGGGGCCAGCATTGTTTGACATCACAACAACCTTGATGGYCCATTTGTTTCATTGCCAAGGTCCCGTGTTTGAGCCGTTGACTTTGCTGCATCCTGGATCTCTGAGATCATGTTGGTGATGCCCTCTCTCACCATGGGCAAACCCMGAGTACCTGCTAACCCTGTACATACAGACACATGGGGACATCCATTTGCTGACTCCAGACATCACTCTTAAGAAATGGGGTTTTAACCAGAGTCCTGAAAGTCTGACTTCTTGGTGAGAACTTTGAGTGTTTTTCAGGCTGACTTTACCCACTAGAACTTTGCACTTTTCTGGGAGCATTCCTGGGGATATGAAGCAGAAATGGTGTCTCCATTTCTGAYCATTTTCCTTCTTCCCCCAATCCCTCTTTGTGAGCTGCTCCCTGTGGCACAGCCAGTGCCAATAAGGTGGAGGGAATATCTCCCTGTTACCAGCTGGTTACCACTTGCATCAGCAGCAGAGCTGCACTGGCATGGCCTCAGCAACCAGGCAGAGACCATTTCAACACCATTTCAACTTTTGACGTACAGAGATGTCTCATTACACCCAGGCATTGCTGCTGGTGCTGGGAAAATAAACCCCCTTGAGAGCCTTCTTCTCCATGGCTCACAGAGGATCTCTGGCAGGGAGGCTGCTGAATGGGGTGTTCCCAATTCCATTCTTCATGGTGTGGGGCACCCCATCCTGCCCCAGGGTGCATCATCACTTCCCTTTGCTTATTGGGAGTTTTTTCAGTTTGTTGGGTTTTAAACTCAAGGTTAAGTAAAATGAACAAACCCCCTCCCTGGCCAGCAGGACAGCTCTGAAAAAGGTGAGAATGTATCTCCAAGTGCTTGGCTCTGGAAGATGATTTATTTGCTTCTGGGGCTGAGGCCACATTTGTTAATTTGTTTYATTTAGTGCTCATCGTTATCCCAAWGTCCCACTGAGAGGAGGAGGAAGGGTTGGAAACAACCTGTCTCGGTGGTGAGGAACAAAATGTTCATTTAGTGAATCTTGTTGATTGCAATCTAGTGGATAACTTCTGCACGTTTCACTTTTAATTAACTACYATACATTTTCTTGGGATTAGTGACTTGTCAGCATTTTTGGAAGCYGGTGCTAGGAATTTTAAATAATAACAGCATTTATCTTCTGCACGGACACATTGTGGTTAGGCTGATTAAWATAAGTGAGGAGTTACAACAGGTTTTTCTAAGTCTGGGAGTAAAAAGTGGGAGAAGTTTTGGGTATTTTTATAAATGTAAGAATAATTTCATCTAACAATTATATTCATTGTATTAGTAGACATAAGAGAAGCAAGTATCTTTCTCCTAAGTAAATATCACTRACTAAATTTTCTGTCCTGCCAAGCTTTTCCCTGCTGAATCCTGGCCTTAGCTGCTGACCAGACTCCTCATCTCTTCAGACACAGGCACTCTGATGCAGGGAGGAAGAATTTAAGTTGCCATCCAGGCAGGCACACCAGTACCTGCTRAAGTTCACTCTTGTTTGAGGCCAAATTTACACCCCTCTTCTCAGCAGGTTCCAGAAGACTCCTAAATCTCACAGAGAGGGCTTTACCAGGAGAAAGATGAAACAAGGCATCCCTCTGCCCCTTGCCAAATCATGAATAGTAACAGTGCTGGTGAGGAGCTGTCATGGCAACTGCCCTTTCCCACATGAAACTTCTGGCTCCTGCTGGGATATCTTTCTGGAARTGACAGAGCTGGCTCAGGGTGAGGTGACACGGTGTCCAGGCTGGAAACTGATGCTGGCATGATGGGAGTCACAGACTCAGCATCTCTGAATTTGCTGCTGCAGCTATAGTTGTGACTGATGTATGTAAATGAAGCTGGGGTTTTTAATATAAAACCAATTTCTGCAGATCTTCTRTGTGCTTATCTGTGAGATAATGGGRACAAAGTCTTACCATTGATCACAGAGATGGGTACTGAGCCCCACAGGACAGCTGCATCTGAATGCTGAGCAGCACCAGGTCCCCTGTGCAGTGCTTTCAGACCTGTTCTCAGTGTAAATCAGGATTTCTTTGAGGCTGTGCTTCTTTATGTCATCTGAGGGATGGGACACTGAAGTAAAATCCTCGGGAGCTGCTGGTGGGCAAGATTTCTTTTTTTTTTTTTTTTTTTTTTTTTTTAAAAATCTTTGGTCTGCAAATAAAAAACAAGACTGAAAAATGTTTTTTAACAAACATTTAAACCTGTCCACATTTCTAGACTGAAATGATTTCCATCAGCTTCCAGTCTTTGTAGCTGATAATTTTCAAATTGTGGGGGAGGGAGGGAGACTTCTCTGCAAGCATTAAAGAAGACCATATCTCTTTGTGCTGGTGAGATTTGGTAGGTGAGGATATAAAGCAGAATAGCTTCAAATTGAAGTTGAATGCTAACCTTGTTTTTAACCTTTTTATATTTAAAAAAATACACATTTTTTACATACTATGTTTCATACACATTTCTACATACAATGTATTTAAGAAGTTTCTCCTTTCAGAAGGGATATTGATGAATGGATTTTTTTTTGAAAAATTATTGCAATTAAACTGTTGACCAAAGAACTGCAAAGGAAAAGCACCACTTCTCAGTATTTATTTAAAACCCTGCTAGAATAGCAGTTTACTTGATTGCTGTAGCTTTCCAACAACGAAACAAATGCAGCACTAAGTCCTTTTTTTGGTACTGTGGCAGCACCTAGAGGCGCTTGACAAAAATGTCACCTCATTACAGGGCTGAGCAGTGCCTGCAGACACACACACGAATAGAACTTAATCGCCATTGTCACAAACACCTAAATTTTTAAACACTTGCATCCCATGCCATAGCACTYCTTAGGACTTCCCTGAAGAGAGTTTCCTGAAATTGACATTAATCGATCTATTTGGTAATAAATGGTTATGAAGTGATTATTGCTGTTTGATRTTATGATTATTGTTATTTGATATTAATGGCTACTTCCTTAATGTCAAGGAACTGAAATAATTACAGAACTTGAATAARCAGCAGCTGGTATGTGGCTCAAAATGGTGGGTAATGAATTATTTATAATGAAAGCWACTAAGGGTATATATTTTCAGCCTGCAGCAAACACAGAGAGCTTACCAACTACTTTGTTTTTCACTTCTAACAGAAAGAACATGATCRCTTCAGTGTCAGATGCAGTGCACCTGTACCTGAGTTTCTCTGTTCTGTATGACTTAAACATCCTTCTTGTCTGAGTGAAGCCATAGTGCTTTTACTGGCTGAGCTCACTTTATTTGTCCCTATTCCGCCTGGCAATGTCTAGAGGAGGAAACTTTGCTGTGTGTTGCTCTTGAATGTGGCAGATTTYGAAAAGAAATCACTAAGTTCTCTGAGATGAAACTCAGTTTTTCTAGCTTTAAATTCAGCACTGAAGGATATGGCTTTGTCAAGGTTAACCTAGCCCTGCACAGTGATTTGGATGGATTGGGATGTAAATCTTTAGGAGTTAGCAAAGATCTGAGCACAGACACGGAGGCAGTAAAATAGTCAATATGAAACAGTGCCAGTRTTTGTAACCTTGTCTCCTCCTGCCCTGTGCTCCTGTGATGTGATCACCGATGGAGCAGGGGGAGGACCATCAAACACATCCCGACTTGGTTAACTAACACCGAGTTCAATCCTTGCTTTAAACAACAGCAGAACTAGAGYTGCGTGTAAGAAGTACCGAGTAGTCATGTGGTGAATGCATAATAAACAGATTTATAGCGTTTTTCCTCCAGCTGCTATTGCTAAGAAAATAAAGGCAAGATTGCCTAAATACAAAAGAGAAATTTAATCTCTATCTAACCATAGTGATACATGGCAGAGAGAAACACAATCCATCTGTGCTTTCTCTGACAATGCTTTCCACCATTTGTTTTCGAGAAAGACATAAAGTTCTCATAATGCATCTGGATAGCAATGAAATACTCTTGCTACTGTGAGAGAGAGAAGGTATTTCTTTCTGAGTTCTGTCAGCAATGCTTCTTGAAACATGAAGATTATCTCTTGTAATCATTATCCTGCCAAGGACAGCTGCAGAGTCCATGTTTAGTCAGGGACTGTACGTGCTAAAACCTGGAATAGCTGCACTGGTAATGGAATTACTCCAGATTTCACAGAAGGGGAAAGCCTTGACCCCAGATAAGCTAATTTTTTTGAGACTGCACTGCGCWTTTTCTCCATATCTCAACATTTTTGCCACAGTATAGGGTAGACCCAGCGAGAGTTCCTTTTTGCTCATTCTTACTTGCCTTTGGCTTTCTTGGCAGGCCGTCTCCTTTGTCTGCTTTTTACATAAAAGGGTAAAATGTTGTGGCATTCTTCATGCGCCCATGGTGATACTCCTCTTACACTTCTCACTTTCATGTAAAGATAAACCCAGGAGCAGGCTCGGAGCTCAGCTGAGACACCCTATCTGCTCAGTGTTGGGGACTGTGCAGTACAGCTGGCCTGCCTGGCCCCACTTCACGTCTCAAGAGTGAAGACACAACTCAGTGAAGGGAATTTCCTGAAGRAAATGCCAGTGGCATCCCATTCCAGATTGCCATTTCCAGTTCAGGGGCTGGGCACATCATGGGGCCGTRTCCCTGTCCCCTCTTGGTTCCATCAGGGCACCCTGCAGTGAGCATCAACTGAAAGCTCCTTCAGTCTGAACTTTTTTGGTGACTTCCTGAAAATCTACAGGGCAGGAAAACCCTTCCAGCAGTGTTAAAAAAGCTGCACCTTTTGAAAGGAGAACTCAGAAGCAGACTTGAGGATTCTATCAAAGAAAGAGAAAACAATTAAGAGTCCAGATTTGGGTTGACACTGACATGTTTAATAGAAATTTTTGCATCCCAAAGAATCGAAAGGCTGCTCCCTTGCAGGTTTAACCTCAATTAGTCTCTTAACCTACGCACATAATTAGTGTCCTTTAGCTAAACAATGTATATGCACAGACTAGATTGTTTTAATTATTATTCTAACAAAGAGCTATAACCTGAACTTGCTATTTCAAATCAGGAGAGGAAATTAAAGGTAAGCACAAAATGTCTTCAAGTAATGATCAAAGAGAATCCTTTGTGATTTTCTCCTGGTGTTAATTAACACTGCTTAGTTGGTCTGGTTTGCACTGACAATTTCATTTTTCGGAACATCAGGGCTTGCAAAAGATTAAAGGCTAATTTTAAACATGCTTGGATTAAACCAGGCATGTACAGCTCTTGCATAATTCAGAAGGCTAGTTCTAAGTCACTGGGGATGTCCACCTTGATTTACAACATGAAAAACTATGCTGGCCATCTTGCAATGGGAGCTTCCCTTCCCATGGGTAAATTTTATGGATGACATTCCCACAGCAAACATGGTGTAGGATGAGGCAGGTCTGGAAAGGTTTGCTCAGGTGAGGAGGAACRCGTGGCTTTAGTGGAGTCTGTGGAGTCCGGAGTAAGAACCTTCAGCCTTTTTTTTCCTGTCCTCTCTTTTTGCATCTCATTTCTTAGGCAGCATCAAACTGGAAGAGGACCCAATCCACACTCACAGGATGAGAATTATTTGATACAGGCAAGAGTGGCAGAGTTGATCTTCAAAGGAGTAGCACAGAGGTCTTCAGAGTCTCTTTGTAGATAAGAAATTACACAGGGAGATAAAAGCAAAATCTAAGCAAAGTTAAAATCCTATAAGAGAGGCACTTTATCAGGTCAAGGCCTTTTCCTAAAGCCAAACTTGCATATGAAAGAGGGGAGTAAGGGATCAGAGCAGTTCTGAGTGTGGGGAGCAAAGACCAGGTAGAAGATTCTGCAGTGTCTACTTTGTTTTGCTGAGAGTGAGATAATTCTGCCAGAACAAATAAYATATATTTCATTTGGTGTCTTCACTCCTGCACTGTTTTCATTCAGTGAGTAGACAGCTGAAATACTGCCAATGAAGGAAAACAGATTTTATGATGAATAGTCCCACCCCATGAAAAATGAGATTAGAGGAATGCCTAAACTAATTTCAGGTTATTGCATTACAATCTTCATCTCAGACTAATTCTCAGTAGCTTTACTCCAGGTTTATGGACAGAAATTTAAAGCCAGTACATTTTATCATCTGTATCATTCAGTCC
>NW_026623235.1:3155904-3186761 GCF_030028575.1 Malurus melanocephalus
TTTTTTTTTTTAGCTGAAGCTTTGCAATGTTCTCTTTAATTTCCAGGAGAATGAATTTCACCTTTTATAACATTCAGAGACAATTATGCTGTCTTTATGATGAATGATGTCACTCTGATCCCAGCAATAAAAGAGAATGTACTAATGCCAATAAATATATTAACTGTATCAATCATTCTCCTGATTTTTTTTACTTTGTTTTTCAGAAGAAATAGCATGCAACCTTGAGCTTTTAATTGGTTAACACTTCCATAAACACTATAATGACTCTTTAAATCTTTTTTTTTTGTCATGAGAATGAGGAAAACATAATGAATAAATAATTGAATACCACAGCAGAGCTCAGCACTGATCTATGGGTCATTCAGGAGGTGAACTTGATCTAAAGATTTATTCAAACTCTACAAGACAAGTTGAGCTGTTTGTGCTGGAAGTAGCTGTATAATACAATATATTTGCACATGCCCTTCCAATTATAGAAGAGCTCCTCAATGAAATGCAATATTGCCATTGAACAGTGGCATAAAAACACGGGCAGAATTCCACTGCAGTCAATCGATGTGGGTCTTCTCTGACACAGCAATTAAAAATGAAAAGTATTAGAAAAGTAGAACTTAAATAAACAGGTGGAAGCAGCCGTACCTCCCCAGCAGGCCAGGGGAGGTGACACCGGTGTAAGATCAGTTTCTGCAGCGCTGCCTTCCCTGGAGCAGCGATGCTCCCCGGGGCTCACAGCTGGAACACATCCCTGGCTTTCAGTCACATTTCCCCTGCACGTGGCATTTGATAGGAGCAGGCTCCTGAGAGCTGCGGTTTGAGCCTTCCCGAGTGGGATTTTAATTTTCTCTCCAAGTGCGTCACATTCGAGTGACCCGTGTGGCGTGAGCGGAGCGCTGAGCGAGCTCGGAACACAACCCGGCTCTGCTCCCGGTGTGCAGACAACCAAAGCGCACACCGAGTGGAAAAGACCCCTTTCTCCCCACTTTATCGGACCATTGATTTTCACAAAATGGCTGGAAAATGAGGCGGAGAACACCTTTACCAAACAAATGCCGGTGGCGGGCCCCGCCGCAGGGACAGGGACAGCGCCCGGCGCCGCCAAACGCGAGCGGCTGCTGCCACCTCGTGTCGCCGRGAGGAACCGGGACCGGCTCCCGGCACTGCCCGGCCTCGGGGACAAAGGGACGGAGATTSTCGCAATTCATTCCGGGAGATCCTCACACTTAATTCTTCCTTCGCTTGCTTCCCGCTGCAGATCCGCTGTGCGTGTGACGGGCTCCGTTTGCACTCACGGGGCAGCTGCCAAGGGAGCGGGGACACGGCGGAGCAGAGAGAAAGGGTGGTGGGAGGGAAAGGGGTCTTTTTCAGCCAAACCGGAGCCGTGCAGGGCCCTCCCTGGCAGCCTTGTGATGTATGCTTTGCTTCTTTGAGCATTTCAGTAACCCGAGCAATGTCTCAGGTGCCAAAACTCCCTGACTTCCKGGAGTCATAGAACAGTTTGGTGGGAAGGGAYSTTAAAGATCATCTCATTCCACTCACCTGCCATGGCCAAGAAGGCCTYACACCAGGCCAAGTTGCCCAAAGCCCCATCCCACCTGGCCTTGAACACTTCCAGGGTTGTGACATCAAAAACTTCCTTGGACATGTTCAACTGCCTCACCACTCCCGTAGAAAATAATTTCTTTCATATACCTAATCTAAACCTACCCTCTGACAGTTTGAACCTGTCACCCCTTGTCCTATCACTACATACGCTGGTCAAAAATCCCTTTCTGGCTTTTTTCTTGTAGCCCTTTAGGCACTAGAAGGCTGCTTTAAGCTCAACCTGGAGCCTTCCCTTCTCCAGGCTGAACAACCCCAGCTATCTCAACCTGTCTTCACAGGAGAAGTGCTCCATCCCTCTGATTGTCCCCATGGCCCTCATGTGTATTCATTCCAACAGGCTCATGGCATTTAGGACCCCAGAACTGGATACAGTACCAGGATGGGGTCTCATGAGAGCAGARCAGAGGAGAGAATCCCCTCCCTTGACCTTCTGCCCACGCTGCTTTTGATCCAGCCCAGGACACSATTGGCTTTCTGGATTGCCTGCAAACATTGCTGGGTCGAGTCAAGCAGCTCRTCAAACAGCACCCCAAATCMTTTTCCTCRGGGCTGCTCTCAATCCATTCTCTGCCCAGTCTGTATCTGTGCTTGGAATTGACTTTAAAACCTTCCCTGGTGGTTTATGCCATTGATCTTCTTTCGGTTTGAGGAGGGAGACTGTGCATTTCTCATGGCCAGCTGCTTGTGTTTCCATGACACGTGTGCTGCCGCAGCACAGCTGGCTCAGCCCCACTCCCAGTGTCACCTCACCCAGTGTCACTCASCCAGGCAGGACATGTCCCCATCAGGGTAACAGCACCAGCACAGGTTCACAGCCCAGTCAGAGAGGCAAACTGGTGCAGACACTGCAAACCCTCGCCCTGCTCTGTCTCCATTACGAGCATCCTTCAGCCTTTCCCGCAGGCACCTCTCTGCTCTGCTCACCAGTGTCACACTGCGTGGTTTCTCCCATTGTACCCTCGGACTGTAAGCTTCTTTAGAGCGGGGATCACGCTCCCCTGCAGCTCTGCAAAGTACCAGRCAAAATGCTAATTGTGATGACAAAGTCTAAAATTGGAGAGCATAATTGACATCTGCAATAGGACTAAATAACTTAAACAGAAGTGGASAAATACTGAATTATCTTTTAGCTGTAGGAGAGCCCTTATTTGTCAAAAGCTATATCCTATCCTCTAAATATGGGAAACAGTGACAAGTAACTGAAACCCATGCTGAGATTTTTTTTATGGCAATCAATGTCTCTGTGGCAAGTGGCCCACACATGATCTTTCCTTAGAGAAGATAAGRGAGTACTAATCAGCACCAATTATCTACTGGCAAAATCTAACAAAATGCTGCAAATATGCACAAAATAAACAGTCTGCTTGTCTAATAACTGGGCTCTGAAACAAGCTKACAGTTGCTGTGGATAATCACCTTATAACCATTGCAAGTTCTGATTGCACATCTACAGGCATGTTGATTTTACAGTCTGTAAAGGAATTCCTGTCAGTTTTCTCAATAATGGTGATAAAGTAAAAAAAAACATAAACCAACAAATAAACCAACCAGCGTTTTTTTTTTTTTTTTTTTTTTTTTTTTTGTTTTTTTCTTTTTTGGGAAAGAAAACAACACCCACAATATTGGAAAACAGCAGAAAATCAGGAAGAGCTACAAACAGGATACAGAATGTTCTGTGCTTCTTGGTGCAGGGGAGTGAGTTGTAAAGAGACAAGAGTAAGGATGGAAAGTCTTGCAAAGCAGAGCAGAAGGGTTGTGGATATAGTTAACTRTCCTTGTATTTCCTAACAGAAAACTGCTTCTGCAAATAAAGAAAGGAGTTGGATGGGGAATCACAAAGAACAAGTGTTCAATGAATTCCCATACCTATAGTATTTAGGAGTGTGCAGAAAGTTTTGGGCAGAACAGATTACTCTGAGATAAAGCTTGAATTAAAAAAAAAAAAAAAAAATGAAGGCCAGGTGGCTTAGAATTTTTCTTTTCTGAAGACAAATAAGTTTCTGGATAGGTTTTTATGAAATATTGCTTGGTTTCTTATAGGAGCAGCTGAAGAGTGAGTCACATATATTGATATTACAAGATATGTGTGTGGGAGGTAAGCCTGGCTCTTGACTCACACTCGGTGCTTTAATATAAAGCATTATTCACCTGCAGCATGGATAGTTTTTGCAGACAGAGTATAGAGGTGAATTAACTGTGTGTGGGCATCCTCTCTGCACTCTTCTAGCACAACAAAACGTGAGAAAGCAGAGCTGAGCACTGGTGGAGCCTTGGCCATCAGACATCACCTTTGTGGTGTTTTGTTGCTATTTGTTGTTGCTATTTTCCATCCCCAGATCCTGTCTGTGTGGGTAAAGCCTTAGCTCTGGAGCCAACAGCCACAGTAGCTGTGAGTTTGTTTCAGTTATCAGCAATTAGCCAAATGGGTTATGAATTTAGGTACATTTATCAGGCAGATTGGATCGCCCTTTGGAAACCTGTGAAATTCCTTCCCTCCATGTGTGATGAGGAATTTGTGTGCTTGCTCCAAAGGACTAGTCCATGAAATCCACTAAAACAGATGAATCTGTCAAAGTGCTGGCTGGGGTCCATTAAGATTGACTGAATCCCGTTTGTGCTCATTAATACCAATCTATGCTACTGTGAGTGCTCCACACCTGAGTTTCCTCTGTTTCTTCTCCCTTTATTTTTAGAGTATGGAGCTAAATATTAAGGCCTATATTATAATTCAGCTTAATTTGCCTTCCTCTGGTCTCCTTGGTGAGTTTCCAATGGGATGGACTTGCACCTCTGTCCAGAGAGCTCCTGCTCTCCCCCTCAGTRCCGCAGTGAAAGGCTTCCTCCCACCTTCCCAGCCTCCTGGCTGCTTTGGAGTTCTACTTGTGTTCCTCTGAGGGGTCTCAGTGCACTATTCCCATCATTTTTTAATCTTTCCTGCTTATCCACACAAGCCCAGAGTTTTCAGCTATTATAGCCAAGCCTTTTGGTGCTCAGTGAACATCCATGGGATGATGCATCTGCTTCATCAAAAACTGAACTGGATGTGCATATCAAATACACCGTCCCAAATAATTTCTCTTACCTGACTCTTCCTCTTCCTGTGGTATTCTCCACCTGGTTCATTTTGCAAACATTGCAGCAGCTCTTGACTGGAAAAGTGAGTGGACCCTTGCTGAAGTGATTCTCTGCTGTGTCAAGCTGGGATTTCTCAGAGTTGCCAAGAATCTGGCAGTGCTTTTGTGTTGCTGATTACACGACTCCATGTGCACCTGACACTGCTCTGTGCACGCTCTGGGGCCGTTCATTCCTGAACAGCAGCTGATCTCTGGTCTGTCTCTGTGTGTTAAAATCAAGCTATAGTTCAACAAGCACTTAAAGCCAGCAGAGCTGCTAAAAGAGATTGTATTGCCCCTTTGCATTCCTACTCAGCCATTTGTGCCTCCACATTTTCCTGGCCTGTATCAGGAATAGTGTGGCCAGCAGGACCAGAGAAGTCATTCTCCCCTGCACTTAAGACTGGTGTGGCCACACCTTCAGGACTGCATTCAGTTCTGGGCCCCTTAATTTAGGAAGGATRTTGAGGTGATGGAGAATATCCATAGAAAGGCAACAAGGCTGGTGCAGGGTCTGGAACACAAATTGTGTGAGGATTAGCTGAATAGCTGGGGGTGTTTAGCTGGAGAGGGCTCAGGGGAGACCTTATTGTTCTCCACAACTCCCTGCAAGGAGGGTGTAGCTGTGCCAGGGTTGTCTCTTCTCCCAGGCAGCCATCAATAGGATGAGAAGAGTCTTAAGCTGTGCCAGGAGAGGTTTAGRTTGGACATYAGAAGGAATTTCTTCACAGAAAGGGTGATCTGGAATGCAATGACCAGGGAGGAGGGAGAGTCACTGTCCCTGGAGGTGWTCAAGAAAAGAYTGGACAAGGCTCAGTGCCGTGGTCTGGTTGACAAGGTGGTGTTCYGTCATGGGTTGAATTTGATGATCTGAAAGGTCTTTTCCAACCTGGCTGTGTCTGTGATTCTGTTGTTATTTCCTTCCCTATGTTCAATTCCAGCCCAAGCCATGCAGCTGCATTCAGCTCTGCCTTGTGCTGTCTGTCATGAAGAGGGTGGCACAGGTGACTCTGTGGCATCCCAAAGAAACCAGCCAGTCACAGCTTTTGTGCCCTTTCTTCCAGCTGCCAGGTCTGTTTCCTCAGGTGCTCCAGGCTGTGTTTGTCTTGCTGAGGCACCTGGTGTCACCTCTCCTTGTGTCACGGGGACTTGTGGCATCCAGTGAGGCTCCTTACCTCTCTCCTTGAGGTGCTTTGAAAAGGACTTAATCTGAAAAATAAGAAAAGTGCAATATGAAAGTGGGTTGTGATACTGTTACAACCAAATAAGCCCTGGGCCTCACTAATGCAGAGATATTTTTTTAAAATTGTGCTTTCTCTTTTCTGAAGGAAGATGCCTCAGTTTTCTGAGAGGAAACAAAATCACAAGCTACACCCAGAGTGTGGGTAAACTACTTGAAACTCCCTTCAAGCTCTGGCTCACCCTTCTGACGGGGGCTGTGTGCTGCTGACAGTGGGGGAACAGGTGGGCCATTTTCCCCATAAAATAATTTCTACCCAGCTGTAGACCCTTGACAACGAAGAAAATCAAGGGTTTCAAGAGTTCACCTGGCTCAGAACACATTTATTCTGAAAATTCATCCCTAGAGTATAACCTGAATWTTTTGCYGAGGTCACACTGCCTCTGCAGACAYGGGACCTGTGCTGCACGTTTTCAGCACAGTGGCTCCTGCCCATCACTGTTTTTTAATTCAGTAGACAGTCAAAGTGCCAAGGCTCCTCATCAGCCATATATACATGACCCYTGGAAAGCAGCAGCATGATCTCTTCCACACCATTACTTTTTATTGCATTCACTGTTATCTCTCTGTGAAACAGGGAGACAAAATACCCACAGAGCTATTTTCATTCTTTGACAGGACAAGTCTGTTGAGCCTCATGTGKGTGACGTGAAGAGCATCAGTCATCTAGAGCCAAACTGCAGTTGAAAAGGTCACAGTCACTATGACAGAGTAAATGAAATGTTTARTTCAAATAGAATATCAGTTACAGTTGCAGTGGTGCTCAAAGTCACTTGTGTTTTCTTTTCTTTGCCCTAAAGCTCAGCAGAGTATGATTCAGCATCACCCATAGGCACCCTTGTGTTTAAGAGCCCTTCCAGAATGTACTTTGCTTTTATTTTAGAGGTTCTATAAACTAAACAGCAGGTTCCATCTGCAGAACCCTTTCTCATCTCCATGGATTATAAAGGAACAGAATTGGGATAAGGAGGAATGTCTTTGTATCTCTCTGTATATATAGTAGCATCAGTTGCACACCCAATTTGGGATTTTATTTTTTTCAGTGAAAACTAGATTCTTTGGAAAATGTGAATTTTTTAAAGAAGATTTTTTCACCCAGGTTGTTCATGGGAAATAAAAAATTTTGGCTGGAGATATTATCCCTGCCCTTCAGCTGGGCTCTCTGCTCAAGGCCCTGGCTAACACAGCTCGACACCAGCTTGGCCCCAGTCTTGTCCCTCTGCAGGTACTCTGGGGTGGGCTTGAGGCTGACATGGACATGGGCATTTAATCCTCTCCCTTTCTCCATCTTTATTGTAAGATTCCACTCTCTCACAGCAATATTCAGCAGCAGCCACTCTATTTGTGTATTCATGTGGAGAATTTTGTTCTCCATGTTCGTGGGGAAACTCACCACCATGACCTTTCTCAGCTATGACCAGTCCTACACTCAACTCAATGCTTAAAACTGCCAAAGGCATTGGATTTAAGTGCTGAGGCTTCATCTTTGTTCTCAGCCYAGCAAAACACATCATGCTAGTATGTTAAACAACAGATAACACCGACAGGATATACTGTGTTTTTGAAAGTTTATCAATTGCATCATGACTGTCAGCCTGACAAAAGAGGCCTGGGAAGGCTCAGCAGCACTGGTCCTTTCTTGTTTTACCAAAGCTTTTATTTAAATGGCAGCTGGAGGAGTGTAAGAGGGTGACATTTCCTGGGATCAGGAAAAGTTCACTGCAGTGGGCTTAGAGACCAACCAAGCTGCCACTTGTCTGTGGGTGATGCAAAGAGTCCACAGGCAAAGGAAATTTGTGCCCAAATCTGGGTCACCAAGGAAAAATGCCCAGTGAAATGATGCCAGTTTCATTTGTGAATTAGGAGATGGTGAAGCAGAGATTGATGCTGCTCTGCTGTCCCTGTGATGTTTGATAGTGACTGATGAAACATCAGAGCAGTGCTGGCTCCTCTGGAGCCGCTGAGGCTGCCTGGGCTCTGTTGGTGTGGACAGTGCCCAGTCTGGTTAAGTCTCTCACAGGTGCTCCAGCCTTTGCTCCAGCTGTGCACAGCCCAATGCTTCACTGGAGCAGCTGAGCTGTGCTGGCTCMGGGCTCAGGGAATGCAGACAAGCTCATCTGAGCCACACATCTCTGTGAGCCCTGGATATCAGGCCATGAGTTTCACCAAACTGCCCGAGCCTGGAGTTTGCTGCCTAAATCTGTAATGAAGTGTATGAGGGCACAGCCTGTGGTCCAGAGCCCTCTTCAAGAGGAACATCCATGAACAGGGCAGAAAGAAGGGCTCTGCTTCCTTGGGCTCTCTAATTTTTCTCAATTTGACTTCGCACCCCAGTATAAACCTGTATGGTTTTAACACGCTGGCTGGTTATCCATACTTTTCATTTTTGACATGCTGAGGATGTACATCTCCTGAAAAAAAATGACAGAGGGAAGCAGAGTGATTCGCACACAAAAAAAACACTATTCTCCCAGGCATGCCTGCCAGGTTCCCATTTTCAACCTTTGATGCCTTTACTATTAAATTACAGCCACTGAAGCAGATCCTGAATTGGTGCTCCTAAAGACAACAGCAGTTGCTTTGCTGAATGGCAGGAGTCCTAACAGCAGCCTCAGCAATCACAGGAACAGCAAGATCTCTTTTTYCTCTTTGTGGGTATCTTCTTGATTTAGGCTCTGAATGCCACTGCTGTGGAGGGTTCCTTGTTTGGTGTTTCTCCTTGCTAATATACTTAAAAAATCAGTTCCTTCCCTTCCTTGTCATGCTACATCTATTTCACAATTTCCCAGTTATAACTGGATTTTTTGTGCCTTTTTTTCACAGGGTGCTTGTTGGCTTGAGTATAAATAGAGCTCTGGTGCAACTGTGAATGTYTACTGTGTGTTGTGTGTGGGACCACTCAGAGCAGAGAACTTGAGTAAAGAGAGGGCTTAGATGATGAACCCGCAGTGTGGGAGTGTGTAGGGAGCTAGAAAGATCTTGTAATTAAACAGCACAAGGAAATCATCTGAACAGGGCTGGAGAGCACTTGGAGCAGGATGGGCTGGTGGGAGCTGCCTGGAGCCTCTGCAATGCAGTGAGCTGTGGCTCTGTCCCYTGAAAATCCCATCCCTGGAGCTCACTGGGGACCTTCTGACATCAGCCCTTATTGCTGCTCACCGTGGTTTTCCCACCCAAGACTGAGCTTTACTGGGGTCACGTGTAATTCCATCCTCTCTATTCCTTCTTGCTTTGACAAGGCTGGAGGAAGGCTGATAATAATTTTTTATATGAAATATGACCTATTGTCTATGGCCTCCTATATTCCTGGGGAGTATCTCCTGATTCGCAGCATCTGCTCAGTGCAAACATTTTTGGAAGTTCCTGAATGCTGTTTGGTTTCTGTCCGTCGTTTTCCCAAGCATCTCTGTCACTGAATATTGTTGGGACACACTCATTGACACAGAGTGCTACAGCACACTTTATCTAGGAAATCTTTTTTGTGCCAGCTTCCTGTGTGTACCTGCAGCTGTATGTGAGAGAGGAGGGTCCACAGGAATTTCATCCATAAATAAAAAGCATGATAAATATAAATATGCATTTGTTTCTTCTTGTTGTGACATACACTTGGAAATATTAATCATTCTGCAGATCTTACATGAGTGGAGGATGGACTGGTTGCAAATCACAGCTAGAAATAGAACTGCAAGATGTGCACTGGGGGCAAGGCCGTGCTATATGCTCACKTGGCAAATATATTTGACAGAAAGTTCATCACCTGACATTCAGCCCCTTTTAATTGCTGTCCCACAGCAATGATACAATTCTAACCACCTCTGGCAGCCTCACAGCCTTCATCTCATGTTCTGCCTTCTGTTATTTGTTCTTATTTTCATCACTTTTATGAAAATCCCCAAATAGCAGTCAGATAAATACTGGATGTAGCATTTCTTGGAAAACTGCTCCTGCTGGGTGGTGGTGACCATGTCACTGTGGGTTTTATCTGCTTCAGAAACCATTGCATTCTTAGCTAAGTGTTTTGAGGAGCAATGATATAAATGGGTGAAAAGCAAGATTCCATTAAAWACACAGAATCACAGAATGGCAGGAGCTGGAAGAGACCTTCAAAGGTTGTTTATCTCCAACCCTCCTGCAACGAGCAGGAGTGACTCCAGCCTGGCCCAGAATGTTTCCAGGGACAGAGCATCTACAGCCTCACTGGACAACCTGTGCCAGTGTTTTACCATCTTTATTTTATAAAAAGTCTACTTTATATCTAGTCTGAACCTTCCCTCTTACARGTTAAAACCATTATCTCTTGTCCTAACACAACAGGCCGTGCTAAAAAGTTTGTACCCATCYTTCTTATAWGCCTCCTTTAAGTATTGAAAATTGAGAGTTGTGATTAAACTGTGTGTTGAACATKAACAAATCCAAAACTGTCTTTGCATCAAAACTAAAACAAGTGTTGTGTAAAGTACGCTATGAGTAACAGCAACATAGAAAGCAGAAGAAATCCATCTGTGTTGGATGTGTGCAAGCAAGTCTGTCCTCATGTAAACCTTTCTCAGGAATTCTCTGACTCAGTAAAAGACCAGAGCTCTGTCATCATGCTTTATCTAGTAAAAAAGGTACAAGTGCTGAACCCAGAGCTTTGAAGTCTGTGAATCTAGTTTATAAACTTAAGGAAGTAGTCCAGTAGATAGCATTTTTGTTTCTCARATAAATCCACAGCTCTTTATGGTAGCAGCCAGTAAGTGATGGTATGGTTCAGTTGTACAAAATGCCAGTCTTTTGTAAATCCGTGTGGTTTTGTTTCTTAGAGTAGGAACTTTGCTGTGTACACAGGAAAAATTGATCTTCAAGGTGACATCCAATGACTTTGTTCAGGAGCCTTCAGCCAAACATCATCCTGAAAACCATTCTGGATTTGTATAAAAGCTGTTTGTACTTTCCTCAAAAAACACAATAAATTTCAGAGGTAGTTTTTATCAAAGACTGGTATTTATTTACCTTGATCTTCCGCATGAAATGGAGGTCAGTGGTAAATGTCTACCTTTGGTAGATCCTCTGAGCCCATTTATTTCCTGTGACAGAAACTCTTTGTCTGAGTTAAGCCYAACCGTGTAACTTTTAATACCAACATCAGGGCAGAACACCAGCACCTTCTACACCAGGAACGCTGATGGGAAAAGTACTGAAACTGAATTCYAGTAAGGAATTTGCTTTGAGGTTTGATTTATGTTGGCATTACTCAGATTTGAGAGTAGGACAARCTATACACCCTAAAATAGGCAATAGGGATGAAAACATCTGTATATACCAGATAAGAAAATTTATTCTTTAGTAGGCAGCAACCTTCCAGTAGATTGTCAAGCTAGCATCTGACAGAGCAGAATGAGCTATCATACTAATAAGAACATGTCACAAATATYACTGCTTTGAGAATGTTGCTACTTTTTCCAAACCCTTTCAGTTTTCCTCCCACTTTCTCTCCRGTCATTGTCAGTCATAGACCAGGGTAAAAATCCATGGATTTGTTGCTGTTCTCTAGGAAATTTTTCACTATCACTTTTCCATCATTATTCTCAATTCTAAATGGCAACTTAGAGCCAGCATGGTGAAACTTCCCATTCAGTAAAAGTTCAGATAGTTTAAGCCAAAACCAACAAAAATTAACAGCATTGTGATAATGCCATCCGTTAGAAAAAAAGTTTCCTACAATGCACAATTTCTAGTTTATTGAATAAAATTTAAACATAAATACAAAAAGCATTTTGACACTGTCAGAACAACCCAGGTGGACTTCTTCCCTCTGAAAAATGCAAACAAATTGTACTCTAAAAATTTAATACAACTGTATTTACCAATTKAAGAGCTGATCCATCAGCTGGCTCTAGCTTAAGGAGTCTGATCCTGCAAATGGCTATACTAAAAACTGACAACAATCTAACTGGGTTAGAGTTACAGAGCTTTGGTCAAACTCTTTCTGTGGGTTAAATTCTTGTAGGGTCATTAATCTCTGGTCCAGGGTCCTGGCTGATGGAAGCCAGTAACCAGCCTGACTTCTCTGATCCCTGCAATGGTGATGCCAGATTTGAGCCACTTATTTCCKCAGCTTCAGCTCTTGGTCCAGACAACAGGAGTGGGTTGATCCACAGCATCCCTGTTGGTGTCCCACAGCAAAAACCTTGCCATAATTTGTCCCTTTTCTAAACTGCAGCAACACTCAGATTTCTTTTATTACTTGTGGGAACCAGGAGTGGAAGTAAATAATTTACTGAGCAAAGCATTTCCTTTCTTGAAGGAGATCTCTTGCAGAGAACTTTTCTTCCCAAATATGGTTTAAATCMATTGCTTGCTTGGTTGTATCCCCTTTTCTGCACAACATTTTTGACAAACCAAAGTAGTTCTTAGAGTGACATGTTTCCCTTAAAATGGAACAAGCTGGTTTTACACCTAGTCATACTTTCAGATCTAACACAGATTCCTCTTATTTTTTGCCCATTAATTCTCACACATTTTCTGCTCTCCATCTTCCCTCTCTGAAGTAGGATTATCCTCTCCTGCCCAGGGTGCATAATGAGCTCAATGCTCCTGCATTTCCACTCAGCAAGTTCCTCCTGAAAAGACACGGCAGGTCAGTGTCCTTGTGCTGTTAATCCATTGAACTAACAACTGAAACATGGGAGGATTTTTAGCCAATTATAAATTAGCAAGTTCTTARTGATTGAAGTTACTCAAGCATGACTTTGTATTCCTTGCCTCAACCCTGCGCCCTTTTAAAGAGTGTCACCATCAGATAAAGAAAAACCCTGATATTGAAATGTTCTTGTACTCACATACTTTGACAGAAAGTTAGCAAAAAWATCTAATGCTTACTGACTCTCAGTTGTGTAGAAGTTGAATTGTTTTTAGAGCAACTTGGTACCTGATAAATGAAYCTCACCTGAGATGAATCCAGAGCCTTGCCTTGTTATTTTCCAGCATGCTGTTACAAACAAAGAGAAAATGAAATTCCTGTCCTCAGAGGTGGATAAGCACAGCAAGGTCAAGGGGTTTACATTACATTTCTCACCTAAAAAACATTATTGCTGTTCACTGAACTGTTCTAGACATCTTCTTACAGCAATCAGGTCAGCCCTGTCTAAGTGGGGAATTGTTCYCAGTGTGATGTGACCTGAGTGATGCTCTCCTAACCCCTGAGCATGGTACCCTGACCAGAAGGACACACCATCAGGGGCCTACTGTTTTACTAATCTCCTTCAGGCATTTCATAGGTTTTTCAGCTCTCACAAAGCCTGAACAGCTTCACAGCCATTTTACCTATAATTTAAGCTCATGGTCTTATTTCATGGTGAATTAAATTTTAGGTTTCTCCAGCAGAAAGAAAGCAGCAATCATATATGATTTCCTCACAGTTATTCCAGGCATGTAATAGCTGAAATACACTTGAAAGAAGAGGTCTCAGTCAATGAAAGGAGTTTGAAGGCACCTTACCCAAGTTACAAGGTTAGTCTGTGGACTCCTCAGGTAATCAAGAGAAAGTGCATCCTGAGAGCAATTCAGAGCAGGAGCCGAAATTGGACTAAATTTCAGATGTCCATCCTTCTTATCCTTCCCTCCTACTGGCAGCCCAGTTTCCCACACTAATTTTAACTTGAGACTTTTCTGTCAACATTTACTTCTTGGTTGCTACTCACTGCAGCTTTTTGTCACAACTGTCCATAACTRTGGGCAGATGACAGGGGATATGGTGTAAAAAAAATTTTTTTTGAGAGATCTGTGCTATTATGAATGAAAACATTATGTAAAGCAGCCTAAGACAGATAAATCAGYACAAAGCAGCACCCCAGGTAAAGATACCTTCCTGTCATTGCTCAAGAGAGACTGTGGGCACAAGTAGCACAGATTTTCTTATTGCTGGTTTCTATCTGTTGGGTCTGCAAGRATTTTCATGGAGTCATCCTACATCCTAAAGGAAATCCTGATGTTTCATTTGTATTGCAGAAATAAAATTCAATGCCAAGCATAAATATTTTATGCTGGATTTTACCTGTGGCACATAGAAGTCCAGCCAAGCCAAGAAAAACTAAGCAGAAYTGCAGGGAARCATCTGCCATTTCCTCCTTTTTCTGATGTGTCCCATAAGCAAATCTGATAAGTAACTTCTGCAAAATGTTGTTTGAAATATGACATTTTAATGAAATGCCGTGGAAAGTGGTAGAAGTAATTCCTAATGCACAGATCTCTTTTGTTCTATTATGCATTGATGAGGGAATTTGCATGATCATTWGGGGATGACTGAAGTCTGGAATCTTTTTAATGAATATTGCATTCCCATCTATTAATGGGAGGAATGACAGTAAGTTCTTCTTTTAGCAAATTTCTGCCATATGTGTAACTTTTACCCTAGAGTATTACTAGGAACCAAGTTGAAGAAGTAACTTAAATGATGCAAAGGAAGGAATTTCAGCAAAGTAAGACCTAAATAGGTTTTCATGTTGCTGCTCCCAGGTCTCTGTGGAACTTTGCTTTTTTGTTTCTTTATTGTCTTTCTTTCTCTTTTTTCTTTKTTATTTTGCAAATTGACCTATGCTCCATAAAGTTCAACTGACCTGTCCTCATGCTCTTTTTGTGTGAAGTTTTGAAATACCCTCAGACATACAGACTTCTTTTATTATATTCACTGAAGTATATATGACAGAAAAGTTGTCAGTGATAACCAGATTTTTAAAAAGTCCAGTAAGTTTTGCAATTGTTTTCTACTTCTTAGACTGTACATTTTTCCAGTATTTACAATTTAATTCAAAGAAGGGCAGATGGACTACTTGCCTYGTTTTCAAGAGTGTGTATTTATATTCAAACAGAATTTCATGTATATGAAAGAAACACAAAGTTTTTTTCTTAACTGAATATATATTTTAAAGAAGATAACAAGTCTCGATTAAGAGGGGTCTGAGCAACCAGTACTTAATCACGTATTAATCCGTAGCATGTACTAACTAGAACGGTTTAGAAAATGCTTCCGTCTCCTTTAATTATTCTGAATCCTGAAATCAGTGTAATTGATTCTCAGAATTCTTCTGAAAACAGCTCCAGACAGAGGAGTGTTATGGTGATTTGTTCAAACTCACCACAATCAAATCTGATTATTTTCCATACTTCGTTCTACTTGTCTCCCTCTTTTTGTTGAGAAGCCTYATACATCATGAGACCTTTTTGCAACAGACCATAATGAGAAATGTAATCCTCACGCCAATGGGGCAATGTGCTAATAAAAGTTGAACCACAGAGGCATTGAACAACATATTTGTACTGAAAATACATAGAAAACATCCAYATCTCCACAGAAGAAACTTTTTGTCTGTAAAGTCATTTATCTGGAAAACAAATGGAAYTACTCTATTTTCAATTATTTTCGCTGGCAGTTTAATTAATTCTTCAATTTATTTTTAAACTTCAGCCTCCAGCCACTCGATAYTGTTGTTAAGGAATGACCTGCTATTTCTTTTAAAATCATGCTGTTATCTGATATCTTTCTCTTATAGACACTTTTAACCACTCTGCAATATTCTTTGGCTTTCAAAAGCTGAGTAAGTTCACCTTATTTGGTTTTCTCTCTTCAGGTCACAAATCCTTCTTATGGTTTCCCTCTGAATTCTTTTTAACTTTCAGAATTCTTTATGGACTGTTTTCTATGAGAGTTTCTAAAAACTTGCCTTTCCCTTTCAAGCACACTCCTAGCACTCTTTCTTCTAATGTCATTGTGCAGGTTCAAGAAGACAGGAATACATCTGACTACTTACTGAAAATGTCTCACCACCCCCTCATGTACCAGAAGTAACTCTCCTCCTAAGGTCTGATATCAAAACCACACCAAGCCTGTCTGTCCCTTGGGTCTCTAAAAATATCTGAAGTTTCAAATCCTTGCTATTGAAAGGATCAGATCTAAGCAGGACCATGAAGCAGGTTCACCATGTCCCCATCAGTAGGCTCATGGAAGGTGGACAGTGCTCCTCAGACAACCAAAGAGCTCCCCAGTGTGGGTGCACGAAGCTCACGTCAGTCATGCCATGGCCATGATCTGTGAATATTGCCTGAAAATGTGCTGCACGCTCCCACACAWCATGTTCCTCATCTCTTTGGCTGCTTTCCATCTTCCTGAGATGGAAGAGAAGGCAGTGAGCTTTGTGTGACCTTGCTTTTCCTGTTTCATAGTGCGACCATGACTCCTACTGGAGATTTGCTGATCCCAAACCAGAGTGCTTTCAGCACACATTGCATGCATGGCTCTCCATGCATTGAGGAGGAACCACACTGCTTGTGTGGGAGACTCTCAGAAGAGACCTCACTCCTGGGAATTTGTTCTCACTCAGAGACAGATGACTGCTGAGATAGTGGTTTCAATGTTCCTACCACAAAACCTCCTGGGRAGAAAAGGCACCTTTCCTTCAGCTGTTCTTCCTGCACTTGTTGTGGGACAATTGATCACATCGACCTCCTCATTCAGGCTGTGGTTATTCTTGGGAAATAAATCAAGCTGTGAGTTAAGTGAAGGAAGCAGCTGCTGTTTTTTCCTTTCTTTTGCTGGTGGACAATGCTGAAGACACCGTTATGGTTCCTGACTTGAGGCAAGAGAGCCTCAATAACCCCTGCCACTGGAGAGCTGCAACTTCTCAGCTCCAGTGGAGAAAAGATCCTGGTTGAAGTCTGTAACCACAGCCACTGTCTTTGGGGACTTCCAAAGATTTAAAACCGAGCTCAGGAGAATAAATTAGTGTAAAGATCAGAAGATACTTAAAACAATAAGAATGGTTTAACAATTCAACAGATTCAGTGCATTTTCTTGTCTATCTGAGCCATGAYGCAGTAGAGGCTAAGAACTGAATTGTACTGCCAAAAGGTACATGTTTATTAATCAGAGTAATTGTCGATCTTGCCACTTCTAGGAATCCAAGACATCTGTCTTCTATTTCCATGGTAGTATTTTATGGAAACCAGTAAAAATAGAATAATTTAGGCTGAAGTATCTGAATCATATGTGGCCATCAAAATCAATGAACTAATTTTCAGAGATGCTAATTACCTCTCAGATTCTATGGAAAAAAGAAAACCCATGGTTGTTTGGAATTTGAATAGACATTTTCTATTTTTATTAGTTTTGCTCCTGTAAACCTTTATTCATAAGAATATGTGGGTTGCTAGCTGTTAATTATTATGCTAACAGTATTCTACTAAAGGTGGTCTGAAAACCTGTTTTCCCACGTATTGACTCACCCAATTTGAAAAAAMACCAAAACGTATTAAGGTTGCTCAAAATAACTGTGACATTGATATTTAATCTAATTCCCCAGTATGACAGAAGCAGTCAGTATCCTCTCTTTGCATGAGCAGATGAATTTGTATATTGCCATTCTAATTCTCCAGTTCTGTGATTGGATTTCTTTAGCCTCTTAAGCTTAACAGCAGTGCTTTCCACTTGGAAAGATTTAGTATCCATAAAGATCCTCCCCATAATCTGGTGCTACAGGAGGAGTCCCTACCTCCCTCTGAGGAACAGATGATTCTTATGGACTTCTTCAGTGATTAAAGGTAACCCAGATTCAAAAATCCTTTGTAGTGCAGGCATTCACCTCAAGATTGAGGCATCTAAATTCAGGTGTCTGAATGTAAGTTCATGATTCAGGTGCCTAAACACAGGTGCCCCGTGCTTTTCAGGATGCCCTTGTGAATTTGTTGAGATKCTCATTTGGCCTTCAGCTGCAGTTGTAGAAGCAGACGGGTGTCGTGCAGGCCATGGCTGTGTCTGCCAGCCCTTTGGATGTCCTGGGTCATCTGGAAGGGCACGGGGCACTGATGTTTACTGCTTGAACAGAACCTTAACTGTTGTTAGATTGAGGAACAGAGAGAGAGTCACTAGAGAGATTCCTCTCTCACCACGTTGGCAGCTGCATCTGCCTGAGCTCCCCTGAGGGTGCTGACCACAGCAGTGGTTTAGGCACTGAGCTCACACATTTGCTTGCAAACACCTAAATTTAGGGGTCTGTCTCTTATAACAAAGGATGAATTCAGAAATGGAAGGCAGAACCTATTGAAAGGAGGAAACTGCTATGTGTGTGCCTTTGTGAGGACCCAACAACTGATACAAATATCACCTGGTGCCAGTCCCCCTCCAAATGTTTCAGTAGATGCCATGACTAGAATAAAGGTGACTAGGAAAGGGAAACTTTGACTAGGAAAGGGAAACTTTCTCTTTTTACCTTCCACTATTTGAGGTTAAAGAGAGCCTCTTCTCTGGAAGACTTACATCAGTGAGTAGCTGTAGGTCAAATACAAGGACAATTTTTTTTTTCATAATTGTCCTGTTCTTTTATTAACACAATTGGCTTAAGCACCAACTGCTGCATTAAAAATAATCTGAACTTGATTGTACCCTTCTGTTTCAATCAGGAATATCTGCCATATGCTTGACAGAAAGGGACAATATTCAACAGTAAAATATTTGAAATGCTTCCAAAATTAACCTTCCTTTTCCTTACACCATTAAAAACAATTCTCTCCTGCTACTCAATGCAATTTACAGGAGGTGCTTAGGAGAAAACAGCCTTGAATTTTCTGATGACACTAACTTYCATCATGATAAATCTCAAGGTGAGAGTAAACAGGAAGGTATGAGCCTCTTTTACAACCATGTTTCTGAATGACATTATAGTCAGAGATGTTCTTTATACTCTCTGCTGAAAAAAATACACTGAATTTTATTGGCAGCATCTTTCTGACAGATGCCACTACTGTCCTTGTTTAAACCAGCATTAAAACATTAAATATAACTTGAAGAAAAAACCTGTTATAAGAGTTTGTATTTAATGAAACACAAAAAAATAAAAAAAATACCCAGAAATTAAAAATTAAACTCAAATTTGCTAAAATAAAAATTCTGCATTAAACATGTGTTGTGTGGGGTGCTGAATTACAGAAATAAGTATAAATATGTGCAAAATGGAATAGTTTGCAAAATGSACAAAAATGGTAATTGTGCATGCCAAAACCCCACTTTCTATCTTAGCCACTCACTGAGTTTAACTTTTTTAATATCTGCTTTTAGTGCTGTTATTTAGAAGTAGAGATAACAATTTAGAAACTGTTTTACAAGACAGTGTCATACCAATAACATGAAATATCCCACAATAACTCCTTCCTAAGGATTAAAATCCTGAGAGCAGAAAATATATTCTTTCTTGTAAGAGCAGAAAATTGTGACCTATCTGTTCTGTCATCTTTGCATTTATTGAGATTATTGTCAGAGGTTATTCTGTGATTTGGAAAAAAAATCCAAAAGTYCCCTGGTACATGTGTCTAGCCAAGCATTAATTAGTCTGAGTGCCTCAGATTCTTGCTTTACTTTCTGTCTTCACTCTTCCTATGATWGCCCAAGTGAGATTTTCTGTGGTGATGTGCTGGATCCTCCAGAAGTCTGATTGTAGCTTTCCAAGGCATCATCCTGCAGTCAGAACCTCTCACACAGATGGTTGCACCAGCAGCAAAACTGTGGGCAAGTAGTGAGAAGCTCTGGAAATTTCTGTAGAGCTGCCACTGAGAAACCCACTTATGTGAAAGATAACAGCCTTCTAGAAACCCCAAGTCAGGACCTGAAAAGGAATGGCTTTAGGTATCACAGAGGCAGTTCTTACCTTATCTGATCTAATGTAAAATCTGTAATGTTGKTGTTTTGCAGTACAACAGGAGCTGTGTGTGGCTGTGAAATGCTTGTCCCATTTATAATGCTGCTAGCAACATTAAATCCCAGCACTGAAGATCACAGACACAGAGTAGGGTATATTATTTGTGGAACATTCTAGTAGCACATTCAATAGTGACATGGTTACTCATTATGAACAGAAACATATCCAGGGAATGGACCTGTAATTCTAAGTATTTTGACCTCCACCATCTCAGTAGGTTCAGTAAATCTGTACTGAAGTAGAATCAAGAAAACTATGTCAGACCTTAGCTCTCACCAAGACATATTTCTCCTGATACTGCATTAAAGAGCTCTATTTAAATACCTCTAAGGCAGTAAGAGATGGAAAGCAACTGCTTACATCAATAAGTCATTAGCAGCAATTAGGACAGAACAAAATTGGCATCTGGATATTTCAGATGATGATAGAAGAGATGTATAATTGTGAAAACCATGAAAATGTAAAAGAGGTATTGGAAATCCATACTCAGTGAACTAGCACAGGCAGCCTAAGCACAAGCTGCAAAAGTCACTAGAATTTGACAAGCCATTTGAGCAACACAGYTCTGAAAGCAGAAAAAAGGCATATGAAGTGTGAAATAGTCTGAAAGTTAATAGCTGATAGACTGCCTGGTCTTTTCCCAAGTTCCCTTACRAGGTCTAAATAATCAGCAGCAGAGTGAGTGTAAACGCAGCCTGTTTCCTCTTGCACTGCAGTAACTGCACTGATGTCAAGTGAAGAGCATTTTGTTAGTAAGAGTAAAATCTGGTCTACAATGGAAAACAAGGCACAGATGAAACRCCACTTGACTGAATGTGGCAAAGCAAGTGACAGAGTGGTGTTGATGCAGCTCACAAGTGCAAGCAGGTGGGAGCTTCAGGAGATGAGACAGGTACCCAGCATACTTCAGTTCAAATAAATAATGCACTTCACTAGACTGCATTTTGGTACCCTCCTACTAGGAATCATTTGCAATAATTCAGGCTGATTTAGACACCCAACCATGAATGTGTGGATCTCCTGCTTGTATCCTTCATGCATGAAGTGGCCAAAATCCTCGTTAAGTCTGGAAATTTGGTTGTTGTTCATGGGGTATTTATTTCCCCTTTGCTAACTGTGGAAAACAACATAGCATTTTCCTGCTATGTAAATACCAACACTTGTATTTTTGCAGTTAAAAAATCAAGTGGCTTTGCATATGCAGATAATTTGCTGTATTTTTATAGCCGGTGYCCAAAATACTTTGAAAATCCACAGAAGTGACTGCCAATGAATATGGCTTTAAGGAGCCTAACATTTCAGCCTCTGTCTGTTGGTGGCCAGTCCTTCTGCTGTGACTCCCCAGGTGGGTTGAAAGGCAGATGCCTCTCTGTGGCTGGAGTCACCTTCAGGTGCATTCCTGCAGTCATTAACCCTTTTTCTGCCCACCCTTACTGGAACCACCAGCGTCAATCAGTCACACATTGCAACAATACCACAATAACACTACACACACGGATTTTTTTATTTATAGCATCGTGTGAGGCATAAAGCACTGTCAATTCAATGTGAGGATCAAACAATGGTGTAGCAAAAGAGGAATGTGCTTTGGCTCAAGCAGCCTGTGTCCCTCTGGTCTGATTTGAAGGCCACTAAAACAGCTGGAATGAGTATAGTCATTTCCAGCAGGCTTTGGAGCTCTCTTCTGGTTGTGTCTGTGAAGTCCTGAGTGTGAAGCAGAGTGGCATTTGTGGGGTTCTTTGTGTTTATGACTATAAACATAATCCTTCATTCAGATTCTGTGATACTGAAAGCTGTAGAAATCCCCTAGACTCATTTAAAGAGTAAGGCTGTTTGGTAAAAAGGGGATTCTTTTGCCTTTAAAATACTGCAAAAATGTGTTATTTCCATTTATTTAAAAGCCGCTTTCCAGYAGCCAGTGGATATTTATATTGATGGGGTATCCACTGAAGTATGGCAATTTCCTGATTCCAAATTGGTTTTTCTCCTACAATGCTATCAGGTTGCTTTTATCTCAAAATGTTTTCCTGAGAAGACCAGTGACATTTTTCGGCTTTTACAGCTAGAGAAACTCAAATCCTCAGAATTTCATCCCCATGAGCTATCCTTGCTSTACCATATCTCAGTTCAAGAATTCTTAGCCATACACTCTGCRTCACTGCACTTCCCAGTGGCTAAAAACAAAATTAACTCCTTTAGGAATTAAGTCTTCAGAGGAGCTATCACTGGTGCTTCTGGAGATGTGATTGAGGGGAGGGTTGAGGGAGGGTTTTTTTCTCTCTCCTCTGCTATTGTGAGATTCGACCTGGAATGCTGCATCCGGCTCTGGTCCCCAACATGAGAAGGACATGGACTTGTTAAGTGAGTACAGATGAGGGCCATGAAGAGGATCAGGGGAATGGAGCATCTCTTCTGTGAAGACAGCTTGAAAGAATTGGGTTGTTCAAGCTGGAGAAGAGAAGGCTCCAGGAGGACCTTACAGCACCTCCCAAAACCTAAAGGGGGCCAACAGGTGACAGGTAGTGACAGGACAAGGGGAAATGGCTTCAAACAGAAAGAGGCACATTTAGATWAGGTACCAGAAGAAATTCTTTACTCAGAGGGTGGTGAGGCACTAGAACAGGTTGTCCAGAGAAGTTATGGGTGCCCCATCCCTGGCAGTGTTCAAGGCCAGGCTSGGTGTGGCTCTGAGCAAYCTGCTCTAGTGAAAGGTGTYCCTGCCCCTGGCAGAGGGGTTGGAACCAAATGATCTTCAGGGCTCCTTCCAACCCAAAGGTTTCTATGGTTTTGACTATATAATACCTGGCCTCAAACTCTTGCATTCACACTGTAGTAGAGGGGACTTGTATTCTGGTTTGTAAATGAAAAACTAATTCCAGGAAAGTTATATCCACTATTTAGCTTGCTGTCTAACTAGTAAGAAAAGAATGAAGAAATTAGCTGTCTTCTTTTATGTACAAAGCAAAGCACTTGACCTTTGATTCTCTGAATTTTTCTCAGTRTGGATCTCTTTCCTTCTTTCAAAGCTTCCACTGTGTGTCTAGCCAAGAACTATGGAATACAYTGATCACAGACCCCAAAACCTATAATTACCTCCTTGGAGCAGACATTTCTATATTTTCTTACACAATAGGCAAATTTCTTCTCTCCCCTACCTTGAAATATCTTTCCTCTTATTTTTCCCCATCCAAATCTCCAAAATACAGCCTTTTATTTTGAAACTACCAGTCATGATGTGAAACCATTTCATGTGCAGGTAATTAAATTCATTTACCTTAATTGCAGAGATAATGCTAAGAAAAGTATCAAAGCTCTCACAAGGCTGGTGGAGTTGCAGAGTGGGAGTTGCAATGTTTTGAATGGAATTTTGTAACATCATTATCCTCCCTACACTGCATATGAAGGAAAAGTCACAGGGAAAGAACATCCAAGGATGTAATAATGTGTACAGCTTCCCACTCTGAGAAATGTGTAGCAGGATTAAATACAGGCAGGGCTTTGTGCTTGTTGCTGACAGATATCATTCTGGGTCAGGAAGTTTGGTTTGCATACAGGAGATGAAATGTYGTATCTACCAACCCTGAAACAGTAATTTAAACTAAACATCTCTATTACTTCCTGATGCAGGCAAACCATTATTAATTTGCTGTCTCATCAGGCTTATGTGCTTCTAAATTTGTCCATCAAGTGAAGATTTTAACAAAGAGTTTCAGTTTTATGATGACAAGTAGTGAAAGCATGGAGGATGTGTTATTTTGGGAGAGAGTAAAAGCACTGCCATGGGAATTAATGAGGTGATAATTGGTGCCGAGGCTGCTCGGCAGACCCAGGGCTCTGCTCAAACTCAGTGTGTATCCTTTGCTCTGTGGATATGTGTAGGGCAAAAGCCATGGGGTTTCAGTMACACAGCTCCTGGCTCCCCTTATAGGGTGCATTTTGAAGGAGCAATTCATATCTGTTTGAAACGTTTCTCAAAACCTTTGGTGATGGAAGGTTTGTGCCTTGATTGACTGTTTCTCTAATGAGACAGTTTCTTGCTCAGCTTTCACTTTTGCTGCAAATTATCCTAATCTGCTGCTTGTCCTTGTTCTCTGCACACCCTCTGCACTATTGCCTTTCTTCTGCCTCTCTACCAGTCTGCTAAGCTAAGTCAAACTAAGCTAAGTCATGCTCTACAGAACATGTTTTCAAAATGCCACTTTTCTCAACATCAAGCCAAAGGTCTTTATCTGTGTGGATATGTGACCCCTAAACCAGGACATGGCACTCCTTTTCCAGCTTCTGCAGTGCTGATGAGAGAAGAGCTACTGTCCATTTTCCAGGTTTGAAGGTGCCTTTCTGGCAACAGCATGACATCAGTTATATTAGATTATGACTCCCTATAGCCATATTTTCTGCTGTGTAGCTGCCCAGTTGTTTTTCCTTTTTCATTTTTTTCTTCTTTCCAAGTGTAGCATTTTTTGCTCTTGTCTATGCCAGGCTCCAACTTCTAAACTTCAGATCACTTCTCCGACRTACTGTTTTAAATTCTAACCTTCTCAAGTGCTTTCAGTTCCTTTTTGTTCATTATTTTTACATTTGAGGATGTCCATGCTTTCCTGTTATCTGGGTYATTAATGGGGATGTGGCACAGCACACTAGCTGTGCAGAATACAGCCTGTGTGAGTTATTGAAACCTGAGTGCAATCTTACGTCAATTACTGCATTCACCTTTATAGTGTTTGATTCCACTGAATTAATAATAATTTCATAAACTTCATTAAAAAAMCCCAGAGCTGTACAGGCTAGACAATTAAAAACAAAGTGTGGTTGTGAGGAACTGGATGGCTGAAGTACCCATTTAGGCAGACTTTCCGCAATAAAATGTTAATTGAACTTTTTCTAGAAATCTCACAAAATCCTTGACAAAACCTCAAGTTTCAGCAGAGCAAAATCTGTGGGAAAATAGGGCTAGGGCTGACCTCTTCATACTTTACCAAAAACATTTTATGCCTGAAAGCTATTACTTGYTATCACTTGCTGCCCTTATATTTTGAACTCTCCAGAATGTCTTTTACTTTTCATCTATTTTCATAAAATCTGCTACAACTGAGCATCTTCTCTCCTGGCATCACTGTAACAGAAAGAGCCTTTATTCACATACTTCTGTGAATAATTCAAGAAAATTTGGCTCAGTAAAATCTGTGACTCTGGCTACTGTTAAAGTTATTGCTGGCTCAGGTTACTAAATTTTTTAACTCCTTGATAAGTCATTTGAAACATAAGCTTTCCAGACTGTTTCAGTTTATTACTCTTTTTAAGTGAGCAGATCTAAATTAGAATCTCCTCAGATCAATAGCTCATTTTTATCACAGGACATTTGAACTGTACCATATAGATCAGATAAATCATCTTTCACTGCACTTGAAAATTTTAAACTTCAGATCTGTGATGTAGAACTGCCATAGATTGGGTGCTAGGAAAATGATGTATTACAATTGTTTCTCCCTACCTATGACTCTTCCTGAATAAGTGCCATTTTCCAGCACAGTGATTATTTTAATTGCAGATGTTTCCTCAACCTACATGATATATTTCTCTCTCTTAAAGCAGGCTGTTTACTTTTACATTACAAGCACTGTTTCCTCAATGGGTGCTGCTCAGATTATTTACACCGTGAAAAACACTAAATAACATATTTGGCTCCGTGCAATCCAGACCTCAAGGAAAGAGGAGATTCAAAGCTAAGGTTAAAATCACAGCTGTGTCCTGGGCAGCCTGCAAATCACAGAACCATGGAAAATTCATGCTGGAAGGGACCTCAGGAGCTCTCTACCTATCCTCCTGCTCATATACATTCTGAATYTCTCCTTTCTGCTTTTCATTTTATGCTTATTATCTGTCATCCTCCCACCAGGCACTCAGCTTTGAAGGGTCTGACTCCATCTCCTTGATGACCAACTTGTGGACACTGGGAGCTGCTTTTAGGTGCACCCCAGGTTGTTTCTTCTCTAGGAAGATCCAGCCCTGYTCCCTCAGCCCATCCTCACATCCTCACAGGGCAAGGGCTCCCACCCTGAGCATCTTGGTGGCCGTCAGTAGAACTCCCTTCTGTTGATTGATCCTTTCCTTGTGACACTTTGCCTTCCAAAGATAGTTGCTCTTTGATTTTGAGATTCCTGCTGTTCATATATTATGTTCATGTATATGTTTTCTGTTGATCAAGAACTGCCACAGCAAAGGGCATTACAGGAATTTCAGCAGCAGATGACATCACATTGCATAGAGCCAGTTGGACTTTTTTCTGAAACACTTTTTTTTTCTAAAGAAAAATAACCCTTTTCATAGCATTTTTGTTTGTTTTCTTTTAGTTCTTTCTTGAATCCATAGGAGATATTTTTTTTCCTTTATTGTGCCTAATTAATAATATATAACAATAAGTAGAAAATTCTTAATCTCAGTTTGAAGTGTAATTCTTTTGAAACAAATCATCTTTTTTGCAGACCCTGTAGATAAGGTGAAGAGTCCTGTGAGTTTCAGGACAGGASGAAKCCTGATTTAAATAGGGATCCTGCCRAGCCACATGAGCAGGAAYATGAGCTCACCACCCAGCAGGTTACTGTGGAACTGCAATCYCCACAATTAATCCACTCTCAAGACCTTGACCTGAGTCTTTCCATGTGGCAAATGTGAAGGGCAAAGTCTCAGAAAAATAACAGACACAGCCCGGTATTCCCCCCTTCACAGGCGCAGGTGTTAAAAATCAAGCCCTGAGGGCTTTTTCCAGGACACCCTGGTCAAAACATGGTTCCAATAAAGCATTTATACTCCTGTTAGAAAATAAAGATAACTTCCAAAAGTTTTCATTGTGCTATCATTGCTTCTGTTAGACTTGCAGCCAGATATTACAGCATTGCCATAGCGACCACRGGTCAGGGTCCACATCTGAGTTCCRTGCTAAATTGATTGCMAATAGTGTACACATGCACTTAATTCATTAAGTCAGGGTTTCATTGTGGTTTGTCCTTCACCAGYATTATTCAGTATTTTCATTATTTCTGTGAATAGAGGCATAAAGGATATGTTCATTAATTTTTCAGGGGACCCTAATCTGGAAAGGGTTACCTAAAGGACYGAAAAATAGGATTGGAATTCAGAATACTTTTGACAAATTGAATAAATTATTAAAACAAAAAAAAAGAAGATGCAAATAAACCAGACCAAGTGAAATGTATTCATACCGAAGTTTGGCAGTTGCCTACTCAAATATGCAATAGACAAAGTGGGGTAAGCACCAGAACAACAGGAGAAGATGTGGCTGTGGGGAGGGGGCCCTTAGTAAATCACAAGATGGAACAAGGTTTCTAGGGAACTATCCATTGCCATGAGGTATAAGCAGGATTTTGTCTCTGTGACCCACGTGGAAATCTTTCCTCTCTCAGCCCTGGGACCTGTGCTCAGCTGTTGGTGCTGAGCAGCAGCGCAGCCTCTGCTGAGTGTCCAGGGGAGAATGGGCCAAAACAACAGTCTGGAGGAACTGGAGCTGTTTGCTAAAAGAACAAAGAGGCACGACTTCAGCTCCTAGCACATAAAACGTAGCTGTAGAGAGGGAAGGAATTACTTCTCCTCTATGAAATAATGCCTGAAATTACAGTGAGGTTTAAGTTATGCATTTGGAAAAGCTTTCTAATAGCAAATGTAATTAAGCACAGAAATAGACTGCATGAGGAATACCTATCATTGGAGGCTTAAAGAGGAGTCTGTGTGAGCTGTACTGTACAGGAATGGGCAGCCCAGCCATGGGGCTGAAAAGGGGGAAGAGCTCTTCTGATTTGGTACTAGCAAGAGGAGAAGATTTACATTTTCCAAATGCAAATCTCATGGCTGTAACACGCTGCTGTCTGTATCGTGTTAGCACAAGATGACCTGGARCAATTAATTTATTGATGTGTGCAAACCCTAACAGAAAGCCTATTTTTACAGATGGCCCCTCAAAATGTTAAAACACGTGGAACAGGGCATCAAAGCAAATCCTCTGATTCAGCCCTCRGTATGAGGTCAGCCCAGGCTCTCTGCAGGAACTGGGGTCCAGCTGATGCTGCAATGTTCTAGTATTGATATGCCAGGAAAAGCCTAGCAGGTGAGTGCTGCCAACCTTTTTAATGATCAGCATGCTCCTACTTAGATGCCTCCCTAACAGATTTTGATTAGGTCAAATTTTTATTGGTGTTTGAATACCTCAGACAATGGRGGACAGTGGAGGGAGGCTGGTGAAAAGGTTTGTTTCTAGTAGGAGCACTAACCTGCATTTTACCAAATCAGCTCATATGTTGGTATCCTGCAGATATCTACAAACCCCAAAATACATTAAAAGAGAAAATTAGATCCAAATTKATCAACAGAGTTTTAATACTAGAAAAAAAGCAGGAGCCAGAGTCTTTAAATGTCGTATTAAACACAAACTTATCCGTATTCACCAGCTTGATGCTACCCCTGGTATCATCAGGWAGCTCAGGGACTTGATTACAGTCATCATGACAATGCTATAATAAAAGATTATGAATAGCTTGTTTCTGACTTGGGAGCAATCTAGAAATCTCATATCATAAAAGCAACATTCAGTCTCTTTAACTTTATTATATTAAAAAAGTTATAAAAACTCACTGTGTAATTTTTACTGTGCTCCATACACAAGAGAGCCATTATTTAACTCTTCATTTAATTTCCAGATGCTTCATATGCACCATATAAAAGGTATCCAGAGAATCCAGGCAGGAAACAGACTTATGGTAGGCAGCTCAAAGGTATGCATGTGTGGAAAATGCCATTAAAATTATAGCTTATCTAGTGTGCTTTGTTTTCCTAAATTGGAATTGTTTCTACTGTTTCCACAGGTTTAGCTTCAGGCTKCAAGGCTGATGTCCCTTCAAGTTGTCTGGGAGTCCAGGGCACTTCCTGGGGATCACATATGTGCTGTGATGCTGGATCCAGAATCTCCATGTGTTTTCTGCCTTGGAACTCATCCAGTGTGTCCCATTTGGATCCTTTACATCACAAGTACATTGCTATGTGCTGTAATGCAGGGCAACAGTGGCAGTGTTTGACGTCCCAGTCCTGGACTTATGCTGGACTTTTCAGGGGTTTTTTTTTAGCAGAAAAGAGAGAGAAAATTTGTGGCTGCAAAGAAAATCTTACCTGGTGGCAATTTGCAGAAGACAGGGCAATGAGGGCTACACTCTACCAGGAATTTTCAGGCATGCCATCCCTCTGCAGTGACCCAAGAGTGGCTGGGGACCCCTCACACTGCAGCTGGGCTGCCCCAGCCCTGGTCCCCTAAGCACTGTACATACTCAGGAACTAGAAWTGGAGTAAGAAAAAAACCATCTCACTTCTTCAAAGTTTTATTGTTCCTGAACATTTGAATTGTGAGCCCTGGTTTCCTCTCTCCCAGTAATACACACTATTGCAAAAAAAATTTGGAAGTAATGGAAGAAAGAAAAAATGCTTGAGCAAGTGCCAGTATGGCCCAGGCRAGAGGGATGTGAGCACTGTTTCAACACCCACTGCAATTCGACAGGCTTGAGAAATCCTGGTTGCTGGGAAGCAAAACACAAATTGTCCCTGCAAATGCTTTTACCAGGTCGCTCTGTCCTTTTCCTAATTCAAACTGCAATTATAGAGATGATAAAATGGAAAATAAATATCTATGCAGTAGCTGAGAAAAACCAATTAGTTTTGAACCGGTGAGAAATAATGCAGAACTCCTTGTGTCTTTAACAAACTGGCTCTCCATATATATTGTAATGTATCTTCATGACCTAAATATACTTAGGAAGAGCATGACAATGAAATGTATGTTGGAAGTGTAATAAAGGAACTAATGCAGTAAAGTCACTATATTTTATTAGCAGAAGAAAACAATTAAAATTATATTCAGGTAGTAATTTAGGAGCCAAATGTCATAGCTGTCTCTTTTGCTGCCGAAATATGTGTACTCTCTTCCTAACAGTCTCTTTCCCCAAGGAAAAATAAATGTATCTAAGAAATACTTGTTAGCAATACAATTACAGGCTTAATTCCCCAACCAACTTCAGACATCATAAAAACAAAACCAAGCAGAAGCCCTTTGCAATTGCAATGGAAAAGAGACAGAAAACCACTACGTGCTCAGAGAAAGATAATATATTTTTATAACAAAAGCTGACACAGTCTTTGACAATAACATTCGAGATGACATTAGCATTAGTTTTTCAACTGCACTGTCTTTTTCTTTTAAGCTGCAGCTTAGAATGAAAAATTTCTTCTAAGGTTAGACAATGCTACTCCTGGACAGCACTTTTGGGACACTCAGACAGCAAAGTAGTTTGCCAGACTCTCTGAAAAGCAAAGCAGCTTTGTATCAAAATAACATTCCTTGGCACTGTTTGCTTCTGAAGGTCTGGTCCCTCCAAGGAACTTAATGACAGCTGGGTTATTTGTATGATGTGGCTTCAACCATGAGACCTGACACACTGGGAAGCTAATTCAGAGCCCTTCTGAAATGCTGGCCCTAAGAAAATATCAAGATRAAAGTTTGAATAAAAGTGATACAAAGGACAAAAAAATGCTAAAACTTGCTTTTCCTTTTTGTTCCCCCACCACACAAATTACACCCATATTCATCTCACAGCTTGGAGAAAGAAAACCTTCAGGAGGCCTTGCACAGTCCATGGGGAGTTTGTAGCTGTGCAAGGCTTGTCTTTGTGGTGTCCTTCAGGATTCCCATGCTGAGGTCCAGGTTCAKCCCTGTCTCCTCATCCATTTACCAATGTGCTCCATGCCCAGCCTGGACACCCTGGGCTCTCTCACTATCCATAGCAAGCTCTTGAGCTCCTCCAGAGATACCTGTCTTGGGAGGGGCTGCCTCATACCATTGGCTTCACCAGGAGAAACTCTGGACACCTCCCCACGTGAGGAGCAGATGTCTGATACTCCTKACCTGAGGCTCCAGGCTCTGTGGAACGGTTCCTGCTTGGTTGGATAACAGCTTATATTTTTATTTTTGGAAGAAGGGGTGTACACCATGGAATAGGACCATGCTATGTTCCTTCTAGTTCCCCACTCGCAAAGCAAACTTGAATTACTTTGACAAGGACCTCAAAAGTGTTTTCCTCCCCAATGACTTTGTACAATTTAAAATACCCATCTAAAACATTG
>NW_026623235.1:3187061-3231235 GCF_030028575.1 Malurus melanocephalus
TGGTTCCTAAAATGACAGATGGCTGGAAGGCACTGGAGCTTCCCTGGGTGAAAAAGCATATTCTCCCTACAAATATAGGAACTGTAGTAACCAAGCCTCAGAATCACAAATGCCTGGATTCCTAGGTTGCAGGTGGTGCAGTGCAGAGCTACTAGAGCTGATGCCAGAGAAAGGTAGAGAAGAACTTTGCAGATGATCTTTAAGATGTCTCATGGCTCATAAAAATGATCGACTTCAGTGGCATTTTCAATTAATAGAGGCACTGATTTTTCCTCTGTACRTTTAAGCTGTCAGTATCTACTCCCATAATGACAGGATGAGAGAGGTTGGGGTTTTTTTTCATATTTAAAGTGTAGCTGATTAAAGTTGAAATGGGATCAAGGATATGCTTTTTTACTAATGGAGATTTTGGATAATAATGACAAGGAGCTTTCAATTGCAAAAGCCAATGTGATGCCTCACATGTCTGTATCGGATGCAAATCTTGAGAAATGTCCTTGACTAGGGTCATTAAAACTGGTATGATTGGATTTGTGTCATTTTTAATGGAGGCTCAGAAACAAACTGCATTATTATTGAAAGCCTGAGATGAATTTATTGAGATGGTCTGAATAATTTTTCTGAAACAGAAATTCCACAGACAGCTGCTGTCTCTCTCTTAATGAGTTTCAGAGTCTGTATAAAGAGGAAGACCAAGCCTTTGTGGAAAGCTCTGAAGAGATTTCTTTCTATCTTGCCTCACAGCCTGTCTCCTGAGAAGCACAACCATCAGCACTGACAATAATAAACACAAAACATAAGTCTAGATTAAATGCTGTGAATGATCTATGGCTTCGTTTTGCTGGTATGCACCTGAGGCTCAAGACCCTTTTGCAAAACGATGGAAACTCATCTATCTCACTAACAAAAGTTACATGCCTACAGTGATTCGAGACAGAAATTGGCTTTATCTGTAATCTTCTGAGTTGGATTTTAAATTTTCCTTAAATTGARGGTGCTTAGACCTGATACTTTGGCTTAGCACCCTAGAAAGGCTGACATCCATTGTAAATCAGGTTCCAGGTCAGGAAAGAAAAGATAAGTTGAGACACTCACAAAGACATTGCAATAATGATGACATTTATGGGATGGGGAGCCAGCAGAATCTCTCACTGGACATGAATTATAAGCCTGTGTCAGGTTCCAGGGTGCACAGATGGAAAGGCCACCTCTTTTTCCTCCCTCACTCTTTCTTGGCAGCTGAATAAAATTGCTACATAATGGCATTTCTGAGGTGATGAATAATGCGGCACTTCTGTTTTGTAAGATTTCTGCAAATGGCCCAGGTTTGTGCTATGAATCCTTGGGCCTGAGCCTCTTCTCAAACCAACCTTGACAGACAAACACATCCTCAGGTCCACTAAGTGGCATCAGCTTTAAAAAACATTAAAAAGCAAACTTTTACAGTTTAGGAGAAGATAGGACGTTTCAGGAATGAGTCATAAAATTGATCTCTTCTACCTAATAAGGGTGCATAGGTGGGTATTAGAGCCTGRGAAAAGGCTCTCAAGAAAAGGGCTTTAGAGAGGCAAAAGTGACAACAGATTTTCTGCTGTGGCTGTTCAGAAAACTGCCTGAGATATACTCACTTGGTTCACAGGTTCCAGRGAAATGTTTGCACAGCTGACGTGTGGGAGGCAACATGTGGATCTCTGATGGGATAAGCAAAATTGTTTGCATTTATATGTACAAATGTGCCACCTGTCCCCATGAATTTCAGTCAGAGTATGTGTTCTGCAAGCTGGGGGGAGGAAGGGGAGATCCCAGCTCATCAGATTCATATTAGAGCACCCATGGTAAAAAAAGGCTGCAGAATTTACGTGCAGCCCCCAACATTTGCCCACTGCCTTGTTCTAATTKCTCCTGTGAAAACAGTGCACAGGTAGGGTTCTCAGTAACAGTCTGCTTCTGCCAATAATATGGTAAAGCACAGACAGCACCAGCACAAAATTCCCCATTAGTGCTGAAGCAAATGTCTGAGGTCAGGCTGTGAGCGAGGTGAGGCTGGAGGGTTCTCCCCTCCAGGGACCWCAGCTGTCAATAGAACTAACAAACTGAATAAAGCAGAAATAACAACCTGCAGACTTTCCTGCTGAAATGAAGATTTCAATAACCTGTGCTGCAAATGGCAATAATAAGCAGCCTCTTCTGTTTCAAACCATTAGGAGAGAACATGCCAGGGGTAGAAATCAGTCTTTAGAGTGCTTGCTTAGATTAAAAGGCTTGCACAAAGCTAGAGTGAGGGAGGTTTACTTTCCTCCCAAGCCAAGCAAGCAGAAAGGCAAACAGGGGTTTGACTGTTTCCAGGCAAATCAGGCTGTTTTAATCACCTCCTTCTCTTTTTCAGAGCATCCATGTGAGTGCCTTTGTGCACATCAGTGTGTGCTCTGCTGTGCTGGACCCCAGGCCTGTGTTTGGGACAGCACGCACCTTCTGCATGACCAAAGAGCAGTTCCAGCATCAAACATGGAGGGGAAAAAAAGAAAAACAGGGAGGGGGGCCYGAAATGTCCAATCTGATGTGCTCAGCAAGTTACTGGTTGGCATGGTGGTGACGCCACCAGCACTAGGAAAGCAGCTTTCTCTCGCAGTGGGTTTATTGAGAAGATTATTAGAACATTTTCATTCAAAGTCTCATTTGGTGGAGACTTCTGCGTAAGTCGAGAGGACATTTCTGCCCATATCGCTTCAGACAGAGATAAAAGAGTTTAAAGGGAAAAACCTAGCAAAACCCCATCGACTTTCCTCATGGCTGCTAAGAAGGGTCTTGAAAGAGCTTGTCTTGTGAGCGAGAGGGACACCAAGAAGTACTCCTTGGCCCTAGACAGGTAACACAACTCTTTGTTTCCTTCACTGCCATTTCTGAGTCAGAGCAATATCAGATCACCAATCTGCCAACTGGCCTCAGGAGTTAAAGTCTGGGGAGTTTCACCGTGTGCRTACATTTTACTACTTCTAAAATGTTTTGTTCATTTTTTTCCTTCCCAAACTTTCTTATTAGATATTTGAAGCATTTACTAGACAGCMCTCTGATGTGTCTGTGTCTGTGATGGATTGAACCAATCTACTGTTGAAGCAAGTGTCTCCTGCTATGTATTTTATAAGCTTAGTAGATTTATTGTAGGATGCAAAACCTCATGGATTATGCTGCAATTTTAGGCTGAATTATAATGGTGCTATTGACACCATGTTTGACTCAAGGCTCCTTCATGCTTGAATGTCTAAATTATCCATTTGGTTTGAAAGAAAGGTGATGCTTTATTCTTGTGGGTAGTCTATTGGACTTMGAGCTAATGTACCTCTTGTGTGCCAGAGGTCCTGTGAATAAATGCTTGCTCGAGTAAGGAAAGATCCTTTGAAAACATGGGATGTACTGTAGATTGGGTTAAAAATCAGTATAAATGTCTATCAAAAAATAGTTTTGCAGTTTAACTTGTTTTCATTCTTCCTCTTGACTCAGACTAGCAAGTATTTTTAAAAGAAAATAGCTGCTCAGTTACAGCTTAGCACCTCTTGACATTTCCATTATCTCATTGGTTTTCAGGTTATTTGTTGCTTGGCTTTCTTAAAACATGTGGGACAGAAACTTGGCRTAAACATTGTCAGTTCAAATGGAAATCTGTCTCTTCATGTTCTTATACTGGGGTCACTGCCATCGTGTTTTWGTAGTTTGAATGTCTGGATTATTATTTAAATATTATTACATGGCTCCATAAATATAAATGGCACTGTCCAAAATTACTTCTGTGGTAATATTTATATTTCAAAAAGATCCCATATGATTCCGCTGTTCATTTTAGTTTTTGAAGACACTCAGTGTTTTGTTTTTTTTTTTAAGTTTGCAATTTTGTGGGCACAGCTTCAGAGCTTGAGGTTCTTTAGCCCCTKGCAACCTCTGGACATAAGGGATTACTAAGGATAAACCCATTGTAGGGTCCCCTGAGACAGGGACAGTTGTTAGGTTGCTTTGTGAGGAAGCCTTTTTCCCCCTGGATCACTGGTAATGGGGAATATCCCTGGTAAGAGGGGTAGGATGCACACTGGGGGCAAGAATCCCTGGCAGCTGCTCCCCCCATCTGAGAGCTGACTCAGCTTCTGGAGGAGTCAAGTTTTTTTCTGGTAATATTTCTTAAATTAGGAATGAAGTTAAATTTTTCTGGTAATATTTCTTAAATTAGGAATGGGGTGAATTGCTGCAGCAATTGCAATTGCAATTGCAATTGTTGAGCTGTTGCTGCAGAAATGTGCAGGAGCCCCTGAGCTGGAGGGCTGGGCCCAGGAGGGCTCTGCAGGGGTGGTCCTGAGGTGGCTGAGTGATGGAGATGGTAACATCTCCCCAAAATGAGGGTGACTTCTCATCCAGCCTCGTGGCTTTTGTGCTGCATCTCCATTTCTCTTTTTCTGCCAGATGAGATTTGATTAACTGCACAGTCTAATTACTCTGTTCCAGAAATAACCAGAAATGGGGGCTGAGAGCCAGAGTTTCCCTCCTGTTGGAAAGAGCTGGTAGCACAGGGAAACCCCTCCTGCTCCCCATGGCACCCAGCAGCTTGGGGTGCCAGCCCAGTGGCCCAGGGTGCCACGGTGGTGACTCAGGATGCCATCCTGGCAATCCCAGTGGCCATCCTGGCAATCCCAGTGGCCATCCCAGTGGCCCAGGGTTCCAGCCCAGTGGCCCAGGGTTCAATCCCAGTGGCCGAGGGTTCAATCCCAGTGGCCCAGGGTGCAATCCCAGTGGCCCAGGGTTCCAGCCCAGTGGCCCAGGGTGCAATCCCAGTGTCCCAGGCTGCCATCCCAGTGGCCCAGGCTGCCATCCCAGTGGCCCAGGGTGCCAGCTCAGTGGCCCAGGGTGCCAGCCCTCTGGGCCTGTACTTACACAGAGCATCTGCCTGCACACTGCAGGTGTCTTAGGCCAGTAGTAGCAATAAGCTCATCTTAGCCTTGGYATAAATTACCACATTTTTCTGTTCWTTTGCACACAGATTGCCTATTTCTTAGCCATCCTCCAGCCTCTTTCTTTCTAATAAATGCCATCATCATAGTACACAGGGAACAAAACCAGTTTTATCTTGACCATGTGAGTAAGAAATCTGAAAGCTGACCCCTTTCCCTGCTCTCAGGGCTGTAGGGGCGAGTGTTTTGCACATGCCAGGCCTGTCTATAGTCACTAGAGGGTTTGGATGCATTAAGGTTTCTCATGTTGAACTTGAAATGCTTACAAAGGGGTGGACTTTCACTGAACCCTTTGAAAGTCAGATCAGTGGTAGGTTTGTAGTACAATTCACATTGGAAGGGACCCTAAGAAAGTCTCTGGTCCAACCAAGAGATTAAATAAACTCAGGGCTGTCTCCAGTCTAGTCTCAAAAAAAGTGTCTCAGGATAGACACTCCACAGCCTTCAAGGGCATTCTGCTTCAATACAGAATTAACTTCAGAGCCTTTTTAAAATTTAATTTTCCCTTATATTCAATCAGAACTTTTTTCAATTTATGAACAATGACCTCTTCCTTCCCCCATGTAGAACAATAAAGTTCCATCTTGTCAATGATCCCTCAAGAGGTTGCACCTAGGTGCTAATGAAGTCACTTCTTCCCTGGATGAAAAGTCCAGTCCTCACAGAAATGCTCCAGCCTTTAACCATCCTGGTCACCCTCTGCTGAACCTGCACTGGCTTACTGATCTTTCCTAGCAGAGGACCCCAAAGCTGGACACAATTTTGTGGATGTGGTGTCACAAATCTTTTTTGTCCCAGGTGCAGGACTTTACATTTGTTCTTGTGAAATTACAGCTGGCTCTGGTTGAGCCCTTTCTCCAGACTCCTTGTGGCAGCCTTGCCCTCCCTTCTGTCASCTGCACCTCCAGGCTGATCTGCCAACGTGATCAGGGTGCACTGCACCTCCTGCTCCAGGCAGCAGAGGAAGGCAYCACACAGGATGGGTCTCACACAGGGCACCACATCAGACTCAGGAAGGGTATGAACCACAATGGTTAGAGGGTCTGAAGCTGAGCACTCAGAACCTCTTGATTCATGCAAAAAGTATTGTCTGTAAGTCAACATATATCATGTGTCTTTAAATTGGGTCTGAATTAGGTGTCTAAGAGTTTCCTATGGTCTTTTCACAGTCAACKTATAGTATAAGTATATAAGCTTTTCTAATAGTTAATAATTTATAGGCTATTTTCTCTATTTTTAATCACATATATAGTGATCTAGATAACTGATTATCACAGTCTTGGTAATGACTTGACCAAATTCATGATGGTTCCATGAATGAAGGCAAGCCAGATTATTTAATTTCTTACTGKCAACAGATCAGTGTAATATTGACCAGAAATATTCAATATCCCTTGTCATATATCAGTGGATTTGCATCTGATTGTGCCAGCTATACTATGAGCTAGAGTTGGGTTAATCAGCATGGATTTCTTACTATGTTCTTTCTAAGTCTTTACAGTAGGATTTTGAATACCATCACACGTGAAACTTAAGGCTTTAAGCATTTTGTTTTGTTTCTGAGACAAGAGGCAAAGTGGGGAAAAAAACGCAGGGCTGGGCAATGCTGAAAGCAGGAAAGTTGTATGAAAATGTTATTGTTTGTCTTCATGTGAAAGTTTTTAACCCAGGGCATTAACATGACCTGTAGATATTCCTATTTATAGGTGTCAGAGTCATAATTGATTCCTCTCTGCCAGGCTCMTACCAGCAAGCAAAAAGTTTTAAGTGAACCTGGGAGATGATTTCTTCAGGTGAAGACCGATTTTCTATAGCAAAATATAGGGAATATTTTCAAATTTTTGCCCCTTCCTGCAGGCAATATGAAAACTCTTATGAGATTAAAGAGTCCTCATCAAATAAAGGCTTTCCTCCACTCCTTATCCATTACAGAGTCAATGCTCAGGRAGGCTATAGGTGTTTCTTGTGATTTCTGGACTCTTTTAGCTGATGGCACAGTGGTGTATCTCCTTTGTACTGCCTGCCAGCTGCTCCCAGGAGCACAGAGTATTTTAGCAGTCCCAGCACAYCCAATCCCATTGCCTTTGTGCCCCTGCAGGTGACATTAGGACCCTGCAGAGAGGGCAGTGCCCAGTACAGGCCATTTGCCATCTCCGTTATGCCCACTTCAGTTTTGCCCATTTCATCTCAGAATGAAAATTAGAACCAGGATAGTGAGTGGTATGAAGGAGAAATCAAATAGCTCGGGCATCAGCTCAGAAAATTGATGGTTCAGAGGTATAACAGTGATACATAAACTCATGAATGATGTGATGAAAGTAAACAGGGAATAGTCATTCCTTATTTCTAACAGTGTAAGAACTAATTAAAATAGCAGGCAGACAGCTTCAGAGTGACAAAAGACGCATTATTTTTACACACATCATAATTAAATCGTGGAACTCAACACTTTCAAGTCAGCTGGGCTTGTGSAATAAGGATCTGTAAAGGGCTGTTYGGCAGGAGCTCCGGTTCAGAGCTGGGGAGTGGTAACTCTCTGGGAATGTTCCTCTTTGGTACTTTGACCTTCTGTGTTACCTCATGCTTTTGACAGAATTTGGATATTGGCTACAAGCACCTCTGGTCTGTCTCCAGGCAGCTATTGTTACCCTGTTATGTAGAAGGAAATTCACTGACAATACATTTATGCATACAGGACTTGGCTCTCAAAATGAGGCCAAATAAAACAACCAAGGCATGAACTCCTATCTACATCTAAAGGTGTGCAAATATATGAATATTTGCCTTTATTTTGTGCCCACAGTAAGGAWAAGGAGAAACTGGACAAGCAGGCTATTAACAGGGTCGTAAATGCCTTGGAAATATTTCAGATTGGTACATCAGTTGAAATCAGAATGGTGCCAGCATACGGGATGTGACTATGGCTTTGATAAATTTTTCTCTGAAAGCAGTTTCATTATCCTTTCAGGCACCAGAAAATTACTATTTTGCCTCATGAAGGAGATGATCTCCTGTGGAAAGTGCAGTGATTCCACATTTTCCTCTTTTGACTGGGGAACTCATAATGGTCTAGGAGGATGGCAATTATTCCCGTAAGCCTGCAGATCAAGGCACCCAGCAGATCAAGTGAAAATAAACAAAAAGGAAGTTATAATAAAAAGCTATTTCTAATGATTTGTGTGGAATTTGCAATATGTATTAATATTTTCTGCTTCCCCCTTCTGGGCATGACTCAGTAGGAGCCCTTCTGTGACATTCCCCTGACTATCATTTTTATAAAGGAAAGAGAATTTGAAATGGAGAAAAGATTATTTTTTAATCTGTGACTCTGCAATATGCTGGCATGGAGATCTGATGCTCAAAGGCTACATCTTGCTATAAAACACTATGCAGGGGTTTCTGGTCTAACAGAGCTGATCTTTGCACCTTAGGCTTTTGATTCGTGCTTTTATAAAAGTGCCTCTTAGATTCTTAGATTCTTTTAATTAGTGGCAGGCAGCTTTTGAAAGAGAAAAATAATGGTCATGCACAGAAGCTGGCAGGAGTTTTCCCAACTCATCAGGCCAGATGCTGTTCTGCAAATTCAAAGGGAGCAGAAAATGCTCACCAAAGGGAGCAGAAAATGCTCTGGCAACTGGGGCACTTTTATTTAGGTACCCTTTAGACATAGAAATGTGACATTTGTGGGTTTATGCTGTCCCTGTTTGCTTTTGCATCTGTCCAGCGAGATCTGTGGACAGTGCTTTCCTGCCCGTCAGTGATGCCCTGAGGCTTTGTCTGTTGACAGAGAGACTTCAAGACCAAAAAAAAAAAAAAAAAAAAAAAAAAAAAAAAAATAAAAAAAAAAAGAGAGTGAGATCACAGAGCAACCTATTTTGTTAGCAGCAAAGAAAGGATTTGGTGGTTCAGAATATGCAGCGGTAATTTTGGCATTCCTGCCCTGACAGGCTGTTGAGCTGATCGTGACTCATGTCATTAAGATGATTTTAATGTTCAATGCCAGCTGATGAAAATTGAGGTAAGGGGAAATTAGTTTTACATGCAAACCATAGAAAAGCATTGGAAGTAACTCCAGAGAGAGATCATGAGAAAGAAAATCCTGCCTGCCCTGATCTCCAGGGGAGAGTGAGAGAACTACAGCATTTTATTCAGCCATCTGGAAGGAATTAATTTGTGGTACCTTCTGTGTCTAATTCATCAGGAAAATATTGTACAAAAATGACACAGTGCACATGAGAATCATGATAAATGTAAAACTAAAGGACTGGAGAAGGACTGGCTGGTGGGGACSCCAGCTGCCAGACGGGCATCCCATTCCCCAGACATTCCCACTTATTTGTTGTTGTGAGGAAAATAAAGGAAAATGCTGACAAAAGGACTAAGAAAACTCACTGTCTCCAAGCATCAGGCATTAAATMTGACCAGTTGCTCTTTCACACGAGTTCCTCACGTACAGGGGAATCAGTCACCTCAGTTGGGCAAACAGACACCACATGCTAACCTGGCTGCAAACACGGCTGACTCAGGGGAACGTGGCACCCTTGGAACATCTCAATAATATTTACAAAACCAAATCCATACTGATTATCTACAKTTGCAGGGCTTGGGTCAGCTCTTCTTTCGCCAGTACTTCTGTGGTGTTGATGAACATAAAAGGCCAAGGCATCCACAGCTCTGCAGGTGCCTTTGCCTCTTGCCCACCAGTGTGGGGCATCTGGCAGGACTTCAGACCTGCTGAGCAGCTGCAGCCCCCTCAGGCTGCCCAAAAAAAGCAGCTGGAAAAGGCTTGTGATTTCATTAYAGTTTTTTTCTTGACATTGACTACTGCAGGTTGGCAGCCACCAGCTGATTTGTTTCCAGTGAGATTTTAGGCATCTTGACACTTCTATAAACAGTGCAGAAACACTGCAGAAAGTCACCAGGACTCATGTTGCTTTCCAGAGCACAGGTTTCCTTCAGTCAACTGAAGAAACAATTCTTCCTTGTCCCAGAGGAAAGTCTAAACTCAAAATGGGGAAATCCACTATTATTACTGGGGCATCTAAGCCCAGTGCCACATCCTGCCCCCAGCCTAATTTCAGACTTGGGTAAAAAGCCGTGGAGTTTGCTGCGTTCCTGGGTAGCCCCTGCACACACAGACCTCAAACAGATGAACATCTGCTTATATGGATATTGTRTATGTGCATCTTGGCAGAATTCATCTTCCAGTGCTACAATACACAGTAATCACATTTGGGGTAGCTCTGGCAAGGAGCACTGCATTGGGATAGTTTTAAAGTGAGCTTTCTGGAGGGGGCTTACAGGGTTTTTTTGCCATCTTTTCTGCTGAGAGATAAGGAGAAGGGAACATCCTTGTTCACCAAGCCCTCTTGGGGCCTCCCCTGGTTTGTACATTAAAGTTTCTGTAAAATCTTAACATAATTTTTTTTTCTTTTTCTCTGAATTCTAGCACTATTTTAAAATAAGCTCAGAATGTTGTGTTGGAGATTATTTATGTTCCACAATCAGCTTTGCTTCTGCTTAATGCAAGCATAGTACSTATAGAAAAATCCCAGTCTCTGGGTTGCTGTGGTGAGAGCCCCAGGCATTGTAGTCACCCAGGACCTTCCATGGGTGCAATGCAATGTGCTGGACCCGGATCTCTCAACCCCCACCCCGTATTTCCTGTGCAGGAACATTGCCAGGGACAACACTGAGGTTTTGTGGCAGAGCAGATTGGGCTGAGAAATCACCTTGAGATGGAGCAATGATCAAACAGCCTCTTCTGCTGCACTTCTCACTTTTCCACAAAATCAGTGGCAAAGGGTTCAACATATTATGGAGAATGGATTTATTTGATTTTTTTTAAATGCCTTTGAGAGTTTTTGGATAATATTTTCTATGCTCAGGTTCTTCTGGAATATTGGTAGATTTTGTACATATGTAGAAATTTGAGAAAAAAAGATCTTCTGTGTGAATAAATCTTTATCTGATTATATTTAAGAAAAAAAGTTTGGGGGCTTTTTTGACTAGTCTTCCTGACAAAGCTGTTGGGAATAAAATCCTGAATTTTTCAGTAGAATTTTCTSCATGTTATGCTGAATTTGGTAGCAATTTGCATGAGGTACAACTTTTTGAAAGTCATATGGTGTGCATGAAATACACAGCCTAAGAAAGCCACCCTGAGCTTCATAAACTGCTAAATGATGTAGGAGAGACCCAAGAGCTGGGAAACACAGTCAGAACACTCATTTCATGTGCAGCTCCCTCCCACAGAGCCTTGYTTTTGAGAGCAAGCCTCTTCCACGACCTTCTCTGCTGTTCCCAATGCTGCTTTTATCCTTTGAAAGCATTAATTACATCGTTTCTGGGGCTGTAGGGCTAGACACCCAAATAACCAGGGCTTTTCTTTCTTAACCTTCTGTTTCTTTCTGTCCCAAAGGATGAGCTGGCTTCAGAGGAATTCAAATGAAGAGAGGCAGCAGCAGGAAGCAGAAGTCACAGAAGCTAATCCAGCATATCACTGTCACAACTACTCACAGGCCTATGAGAACAGAAAGAGGGAGCAGAACCAAGCCAGGAGGAAGCTCTGTGTAGCATCAGTGATTTGCACCTTCTTCATGATTGCTGAGATAACAGGGGAGTATGTGTGCTCAAAGAGAGCCCAGTSTGGGCCCAGCACAGCCACCTTCCTGCCATCAGTGTGACAGGAGTGAGCCCCACTGGCATTAAATAACTCTCCTCTGTCCACAGTCATTAAAAGAATGGGAGGGGGAGGAGACAGTTTAAGTGAAGTTATCAAAATATTTTCTTATCTTCGTTCAAGGATTGCATCTGTGTAGGAATAAAAAGATCAGTTAATAGTCTGAACTGTTCTTCCAGGTCTTTTAGACTTGACTAGAAGTGACTAGCATGCCTTAGCATCAWGTCAAAATAGGTTTCCAATAAATTGGGTTACATTTTTTTAAAGATTAAAAGATTTTACATATTTATCCAGGCCAATGAGACCTCGGCACTGATGGAGGTTGCTAGCAACAAGATCTGCAAATAAATGCAAGAGTCTTTGCAAAATCCAGGGAAATCCAGGGCCAGATTCGCCATCTGTTTTTCTACAGTTAAGTCAATGTATTTATATCAGGGCACGTTTATCTTTTAAATTGGCCTGCTGGTGTGTCTCTGGATCAATGAAAGATTATTCCCCTACCTAATTAGCTTTCACTTCTGGGCCCACCCTACAATATCCAATATAAGTATTTGGCTTGCTCATAGAGCATTAGCTTTCATTTTGTCTCACTGATCTGCTCTCTCCATGGATTCTATGATATTTATATCCACCTGATAGTTCCTGGCTCTTTAACTTGCCCTTTTCTGCACTGAGCTGAGGTAAGGGAAGGCATGAGGAATCCCACAGACTTTTGACAGATGTGTTCCAGCCGATGGAACAAAAATCAGCCAGGAAGGCCTCTGAAACCCATATTTTCTCAGTTCAGACATCTCYGGAGCCCCATGAAAATGAAACAGAAAGGCTTTGTCTTCCCTGCAGGTGAGAAGTGGAGGCACTKAAAGAGTTGCTGCATTTCTGCCTTCTCCCCTGGTTGCCAAACCCAGCGGGGACTTCTCCAACTCTTCCCTCCCACGTGCTCCCTGTGCATGAAGCCCCGTTGTTTGCAGATCATGTGCGTTCCCCCACGAAAACAGTGCATGCTGCGAATCCCTATGCAGTAATTCCCAGTGCCAGAAGTAATGCATTATTAACAAAACCATATAATCAGTGGGCTTAARTTTGGTGAATGTGGCTGTGCTAGAGGATAATTGGAAGGACGGATGGTATGTTAACTAAATGTTTCGTTTTGCTTAATGAATCTTGCAGCTTTTTTGCAGTGACAGCTTAAGTAACGGGCTTGAAGACCGTTTTGCTTCAGACCATTAAACTTTGACAAACCAGTTATTAACTGCAGTTACCGACAGCACTCTATGGAGATTTTTGTAATTATGAACCATACATTTAATTTTTTTAATCGTTAGGCAAGACTGCTGTGTCTGATGATTGACCATTGAGTGATTGACAATTTCAACTGCTTGTGGTATATAAAGCTATTATCATCCATTGTAGGGATGGTAAGTCATAATGGCCACTTGTTGGGAGTATTGACAAAAAGCTGTAAAAGCCTATAACTATGACACAGGTCCTGAAAATAAAGAATATCTTCCCCTCTGCTCCTTGCCCTCTTAGGGCAAACAGCTTTGTGGGCATTATTATGCTAAATAGAAGAAACAAAGCTGCATCACTCTCAGAGAAGTTGAAAAATTGTGCTTCTTTGAATGCCWAGATCTTTCCATAATATTTTTTCTCAAAACACCTGTGCTGGCCCATCATTACTGCTTTCTCAAAGGGGGCACTATTGGCTGAGTTTGACACACCATCTTGGAAAGACAATTGTTTTTGTTCTTCTAGGGCAAATCCACCACAATCTCCATAGATTTGGAGATATCAGTCAGACCAATATTACCCTGTGTGGAGCCCAGATATGAAAGTGCTTTCAAATGATTGTAGGTAGTTGAGGACCAAATGTGAATTTCAAAACACTTCCACTCGGGCACAAGGAAGAGAGACAAACCCTGCATACAACCTCATGTCAGAGCAGAATACAAAAATCATCACTGAGCCAAGTTTTTAAGTTAAGCAGAGACTGAGATCTCTGAAACTCACCCGAGGCACTAGTTTTGCCAGCATACATAAAATAATGGTTTGYAAACATTTTTCAGAGACAGCAGGCTAGAAGCAAGCTTTTGAGATGCTATCCCACAGAACACGGAAATAGAGTATATAAAATACAATAGGGTTTTGCCCACAGCTTGTGATCTACATATTTGTTTGCTGAAAGATATCTGATGCCTTGGTTGTTAATCTCTGGGCACTGTTAGATAAGCCTCCTTCCCCCTGCTTTGCAAAGCTGCCTCCCTCTTGAGATAGTTACCCTGCAAACAGTGATAAGTCTAAGAGATGTGCCATGACCAAAAAATATCTGTGCATTTATACTTGAGCGTGTGCTGGGAAATACTTATTCTGATGAATTTTTCATTTTTCTACAAGGAGTGAGATGCCCCCTAATTCTGCAGCTGTCCTTTCTCCCTTCTGGGAAGTAACTTTGAGCAAAATCCTACACTGAAAAAACTAATAGTGTTGGGTATTCCAATTAAAATATGCATACAGGAGAAAATTAAAGAGACAATCCATCCTGCTGGCATGAAAATCCTCCAACTATAAGGAAACAAGATATATCTACATGTCCTTTTGGCAGTGGTATGCTGCCAAAGATTTGAATCAGGCATTTTATGATGTTTTTCAGGATTCATTGATTCTCATATGGGTTGTGGTCAGGAGAAATGAGTGAGCTAAAATTAATTAAATGACCGGAGAGTGAAAATGTAATGCCAAATGCAGAAAATGGGTGTTTTGGCTCTATTATTTCACATATACTTTTCTACATTTGCAGTCTGAAGAAAAGATTCTCCTGCTGTAAGTTGGAAGGACAGTGGCCTGCCTGGGACCCTCCTCTTCTCCTGCAGCCACCACCAGCTTTGGCAGTTTGGAGCAAACAATTAGTTTATTTGGATTTGTCCTTAGCCCTGAGACATGATTAGAAAATTTGGCAAAATAATGACATTTGACTTACTGGGTAAAATAAATGTGTTTTACAATAATCTAATATGTTTTGAATTTGGTGGGGCTTTTTCCTTCAGAATCCACATAAACCCAAAGCTCTGCAAAGTAAAATGATATTCAGCCACATTTTTTGAGCTCTAGCAGGAAAATTAAGTCATGCATTACAGATTCAAAATGATAGATTAGTCCTAAAAACAGAACATTTTTCTCTATGCCCTCACTAAAATCGTTGATTGCTTACCATAGTTCTTTTACTGAGACCTTTCCATGTATTCCTCTTTTATTGTTGCCTGTGACAAATAAGCAGTCAGGCGTGCAGCAATCCAAACCTCAGGAAGARCATATTTTCCTGTAACAAATAGGAAATGAATCCCATAAGCTAAGTCTCTGAGTTGTTGTACATACATAAAAATATCAGTGTTCTGTGAAAAGGTAGTGGGAGAATACTGGAAATGTGGTTCCTAATATGACTTTTCACTAAAAAATCCTGATATTAAAATAGTCRAACAGTCCAATAGTAATATAACTATAGAACTAATGTATCACARTGCTTATTGTTCTTAGGTGTCTCCTGAAGAAATTTGACTTATATGTTTCTATTAGTTCATACCTTTCACTGTATGAATGAGGCACAAAATGGAATTATTGTTGAAGAGGCTTGGGTCTTGTGCATGTTGACTGAAAATTGAGTATTCCCTTTGATTCTCAGGAAAACAGTCTTGAGTTTGATTTGGTGGGCTCAAACTTGTGAGCAGAGCCATGATCTGGACTCGTGTTTCACACAGGTGGGCAGATCGCCGGGAGCCTGGCGGTGGTGACCGACGCAGCGCACGTCCTGGTGGACCTGACAAGCTTCCTGATCAGCCTCTTCTCACTCTGGCTTGCCTCCAAACCTCCTACCAAGCAGTTCACTTTTGGCTGGCACCGAGCAGGTAGCAAACATGTCACAGTAGGAATGTGTGGAATGGGAAAGGGGAGTTGTCATGGSCAGGGACTGGAGGACATGCTGATGTCCAACACAGGTCTGCAGGCATTTAGAGACAGTGCACTACTACTCCCACAGCTCTTGGGACACAAAATAGAACGAGACAGTGAACTTCAGAGAAGTAAAGACCATACACATCTCTTATCTAAAATCATGTCTTGTGGTTCATTATTTACCATAGTCTGGGCTGGTGCTAGCTTTGGTTAAGACRACATCAACTTCTTTCAGTGACTTGAGTGTGTGGGGGACTGAGCCCTCAAGCCATTATGAAACACAAGTTTCTACAAAAAACAACAACCGTAAAAATGAGGGTTTACTCAATTTCTAAAGCAAATTAATAAATTTTCAAAACTCAACAATACTACGTTTCAGGACAGTGAGATCCTTTGACATTTGCCCTTTTCTAGATCCTCTCCTTTTCTCCTTTCATATCTCTYTATCGCTATTGGTTTTTATAAGATGCAAACACAAGCAAGTTTTTAAAGTACTCTGTCCTCATCCTAAAACAACATTTTTGCAGATAATATCTAGTACCAAAAACCTGAACATCAAGCACAAGTGTATTTGCACTCTTGTGTAAAATCATGATTGTCAGGCTTTTGGTACTAAATGAAAGATAAGACACTAGCAAAATATCAACCATGAGAATAGTTTTCTGGGAGTATGAGTCTGTTCAAGACTTAGACACCTAAATATCAATGTCTACATGTACATGAGCACCTTTAAGCACAGGGTCCAGGTTTCTGATACATTGAACAGAAATCTTGACTCAGTTTGGCTTCCTAAACATGGAAGTCCAGTTTTACATCCCCAGGATGTCTGAGGCTTATGCACAGGAAGGGCAGRTGTTGCACAAGACCTATATGAGACTGCACAGGATGCCAAGCACAAGACCAGGCCATGTCAAATGTGACCAGACACTCATAGTTAAGAAACCAGTATGTGTTCCAAGTCAGACAGTGGAACAGGGAACWGTGTCAATCACCATTAATTTGATATCCATTGTCCCCAGAGGGAGATTAGACACTCAGCCAATGCCTAYGGGTAGACAATTTAGTTGTCTCTGTCTGGAAGTGAATCTATACTGGATGTCTCAGGGATCAGCTCAGCTGCTTGTAYGTAAATGATTTGTGCTGTTTCAAATGCAGCTGCCCCTCTGGCAATCTGTGGGTCAATTATTCACCTTGTGTCAAACCACATGGAGGTGTCAGTGTATCTCAAATGGCTCTGGACACCTGTGCAYCTGCTCTGAGGACTCAGATGATTCAAGGATGTTCAGTAGTCAGTTCCAGAAGCAGCTTCTGACTCACGTACCCATGGGCCAAGGTTGGCTGTAGCTGCAGGAARTAACAGGGAAGACATTTTCCATACTCATCCTGCCTTTCTGTAGCTCCCCARGCATATTCCACCAGCTCTGCTGGAAACTGGCTGCTGGGTGAGTGGGAGGTTCAGTGTGGCTCAAGCCTGGTTGGCATTGTGTAGACAACACGCAGCTGAATTTCGCAGCATTAGTGAACTGCTACTTAACAACAGTTAATTCACCATTACTTTTTATGTTTATGATCTCTTAGCCTGGGGGGAGGAAAAGTGGAAGAGAGACCTCTCTTTCTGGTGTAGGCAGGTTCCACCACCTCATGTAACTTCATYCTCAGTCTGAACTAAATTATTTTTATTTTGTCATTGCAATGCAGAACTTAAAAGCCAATCCTTTGTTGCCTTTTTATCCTGGTGGCAAAGAGAGCCTCGAGTCAAATTTTAGAAGCTATTTAATTTAATTTCATGCTTGTTATCCTGTTTCTTGCTTATTTTCCCAGCTATATTTTCAGTTTAATATGCAGGTGGGTACCTTAATAGAATRGCTGAGGGCAGTCAGGTGCAAAGCCACTCTTCACTGACTATCAAGGTCATGCAGGTGCAGCCCTCCATGACACTGGAAGCTGTTTCTTCACTGCTTCCCTCAGTGACAGATATTTTCACAAAAAGCCCGTGTATGGCAGTGCTCAGGTTTAGCAGAATCCATCTGAACAACTCCTGCCCTCCACATCAAAGCACTGCAGCTACTTTAAGCAAAACAGATGGAAACACAACATTGAATAGGACTGATAGTGTGAGCCTATTTCYGGGTACAAAAGCTGTCTTGCACCTTAATTTCCCTCAACTGTGACTCAGAGATTCCCACATAATCCTACACTATTGTTTGCTGTGCTCTGTTAGTGCTAGTAGTTCTGAAAAAAAGTAMCTGAGAACATCTTGGGTGAAGAATTTGTTGCTGCTGAACTGGTCTGCAAGCTTTGCTGAACTTTTGCTATGATWCTCCATTGAAAAGTGATATGCAAAGATGACCTCTAACATGTTCTGTTGTGGAAGATATGTGTAAACTCACACAGGTGGGTACAGGTATTCACAAGAGCTGTTGGCTGCTTTTATACCAAYGATAGCACAGCCATCAACACCTTCAGCTGGGCCAAGTTTGCAGGGTTTCAACCTTCAACTCCCAGGAAAAAAAAATTGTATGATTCATATGAGCCTCTATCTACTTTTAAGCAAAACTAGATTTCCCTGTCAGTGCACTTTCATTTATTATTTTCCAGTTTTAGGCAAAACGGTTATTTGATAAGCTTTTGCAGCCAGTAAAAGGGGTGATGCTCATAACATTGTATAATAAATCACAAGCTGTTTTAATGGATTGTCAGTAGAGGTCTGTGCAAATGCTTTCTGGCTCTCTACTGCCTTTCATTTTACTGTGAGCTTGCATTTTCTTTAGCATTGTCTTGGTTGTGCTCATTTACCCATTCAAGTCACATGGCAATTACTCATCCCATATCCTATTAAAAGCATGCTGCACGTTCATATGCACTTCCTTGGACCTCTCCTATAACAGAGCAATAAAAGGTGGCCTTGGGGACTGGATTTATTTGAGCCCAACTCAAAGCCAATAGAGACAAAATTAAATTTTGCTACCCYGGGGAAAAAATAACTTCTTTTTTTCTCATCACAGCTGGTGGCACAAAAATGATTTTGTGGCATTGACAGGAGGAGTTCCAGGAAAAGTTTTGCTGACAGGAYCTTGTTGGGGGCTGCTACTGTCTTTCTGAAGTGTGAAGTGGTGAGGGGGATACAGAAACAGGAGAGGCTAATGGAGGGGGATTATGTCTGGCAGTGGGTTTGGGTGAGCTGTGCCTCTCTCCTTCCTTCYGACCTCTGCTCTTATGATGAAAATAATCTTCTTGGGGGAGGAGAGCTGGCCTTTGTGGGCTTCACACCACACTGTCAGGGCCAGGCAAACTCCTTTTGCTCCTCCCAGAGTTTCCCAAATGATCTTTTTCATCTCTCCAATTTCTTAGAATGTTGCACAAACTCAGCATTGAAAAGAGAACAAAAGTAGGAGCAGGTAAAGCAGGGTTAGGCCACCACACCTATAAGGGTATCCTGGGTCACCATGGGATTTGTTATGATCAGAAAGGAGGTTGGCCCATTCTTTGTGAGTATCAAGACTGCCAACATGCAAGAAGCAGCTCTGCTGGCTATACAGCTCACAAACCTGGAACCATATAATCAACTTCTTAAAATTTCTTGCATTACTATTCTGACTGCTAAAATCAGATTGTTTTATTTCACAGAAATTCTGGGAGCTTTGATGTCTATGGTAATTATTTGGATGGTGACCGGTGTGTTGACATATTTGGCTTGCATGAGGCTGCTACACCCAGATTACGATATTGATGCTACAGTGATGCTCATCACCTCAGCTTGTGCCGTGCTCTCCAACATCCTGTAAGTTGTTTTGTTCTCCTCTCATATTTGAACCTTGACCCTACTCCTGTAATTCAATTAAAAAAAAAAAAAACCCAAACAAACCTGTATTGAGATAATGGCTTCAAAAATATGAAGTGTTTATGAGTTTCATGAGGATATGGAAAGTGGTCAAAAAGAGAGGTCCTGCTTCTCATTGAAAGTTGTAGTTGCTCTCCTACTTTCTATTAGCTGCCACACCAGGAAGGCAAATTATGAATGCAAAAACTCCAGGAGAAGATTATTCTCCATCTCACTTTTTATTAGATGTCAGAACATTCAAGAACCTATATAGAAAAGGAAGCCTCATTAATTACCCCATTCACAGACTTTCTTGTTCATGCAAATCACTGAAAACATAGGAATTACCTGCTCAGCCACTCTGCATTTCTACTTCATGYGTCAGATTTTGCTGTTCATATCCAGAAGTGAGAGGGGTGGTGATGTGCATGACCTCACTGCTTTCAGAGGTGCAATATATCCACTGTTCATCTCTTGCAGACTGAGTGTGATTCTGCACCAGACCGGGCACGGGCACAGCCATGGGGCACCAGGCAGGGAACACGMGTCAGCCCCTCTGGAAAAGCCAGCTCTGAGCAATGCCAGCCTGCGGGCAGCCTTTGTGCATGCCATGGGAGATCTATTCCAGAGTGTTAGTGTGCTARTTAGTGCACTGATCATCTTCTTTAAGGTTGGTTTAATTAGTTTTGCTAGTTCATGTGCCTTCCTTGCAATCAATGATAAGTGTTATTTCACAGCATTGTGACAGTGGGTACTGTGTAAATATTTCCTCTGTCTAAATCACACACATCGTAATTGAGTCAAAGAGAATGATTTTTGGGAACTGAAATGGCTGTTGAGAGGGTAACACTTGCTTCTTKGTTTTTAGATGGACACTTGTGTCTCTCCCCTTTTTCATCTGTAGCACCTTCATTCCCTGTGCTGGCAAAGGAGATCAGCACTCATTCTGTGCTAGATGAATGGAATATATTATTCTTTCATGTTAACTAACTAAAAATGACATAAACAACAATAGTGAAATTAAAAAAGTGGTGTGTTCATATTTTTCTAGCCACAGTACAAAATAGCTGACCCAATCTGCACATTCGTGTTTTCCATCTTTGTTTTGGCAACTACCATCACGATTTTAAGGGATATTTTGACTGTGTTAATGGAAGGTAGGACCTTTTATTTTGATTTTCTCTTCTCTTGCTTTCTATGTAATGCTTATATGTGCTGCAAAAAGTATAATAGCCCGTATTTGTATCAGTTTCCAATAATCTCATGATTCTGATCATACTTAAACCTACTTCCAATTCTCACCAAAACTATTTTCTATTATACATTAGGTTTACACATATGCCAGTTTTTGTAAAAATCCATGTACTGGTGTTTTGCTCATGAGCTCTGGGTTGCTTTTGTTTGTCATACRTGTAGCATTGCTTTCTGTGACCCCTTTGGCATATGAGATGGCCTACTCACCTTGTTTGCTGTGTATTTCCTTTACCCGTGTGAAATACAAATCTTTGTCAAGAAAAAGTGCTTTGACTGTGCTTTGAACTGTGTCTGTGAAATAGACTGAGTGCAAGAAACAGAAGTTTAAAAGACTTTTAGTTAYGCCAGTCCAGAAAAACAAGCTATTGGAGCTTTCCAGTTGCATTCGAGTGCATGGGAGTAGACAAGGCTCAGCACAGCAGCAGCAAGAAGAGCCAGGCTTAGCAATATTTAATCCTGTCAGCTATGGGCCTGAATATTTGATTTGCAAGGTCAAATGACTTGAGCTGTCACAGATGCGTGTTTTTGCCTTCCTCACACTGAATAATATAATGCAAACCTTTCTCAGCTATGAAGACAAGAGGATTAAAGGGAAAAGTAGCTCTAACAGTGCAGGTTTTGAATAATGAGTACTCAGTGTGATTGCCTGCATGACTRTTTCTTCTGTCTTTCACTTTGCACCTACTGCTGTTTCAAGAAATAAAATTTCCAATACTGTTTTACTGTAGCTTCATTCTAGGGTTGGTTTGCTTTCAGCGATTGTGAGATAGAGATAATTCCATGTAGAAGTATACCTTGATAAGAGTGAARCAACTGACTATATTTTGGCTGCCAAAAAATCAAATCTCTTGATTACTGGAAAATAAAATCAAACTACCAGGATGGAGGAGCAACCCCTAACACTCAGGAGTCTCTCTAAGCAGAGATTCCTGACTCCCAGCTTCTGTAAGCAGTGTTAACACACCTAACAAGAGTGCTCTGTTCCCCTCTGCACCAAGCCCTCTATCCTCCTGGGGAGCTCTCTGGGGAGTCCCTATCTCCTAAGTAGCATATTCAGCCCAGGATTTTCTGGAAAGAAATGGGAGCTGCTCTTTCAATTTACTGATCCAAGAGAAGCATGAGTATAGCTGTTCACACAGGCATAGAGATGCACACACAAAAGGTGATGGTGCAAAACTAGGACATGACTGGTTAAATAGATCACTACCCTATGTAAACTGGGCACTCAGATTGTCCCCTAAAACATGGATGAGTCTCAACCTCCCATGGAGTGGTTTAAAGCAAGGAATAGGATTAAACTTCACAGTGAACTCTGAAATAGATTGGCTTTCCAAAGCATTGAATACTTATATAAAAATGATACATCTAAATGAATAAAAGTTCATGATTCATTTTTCTCTATTGGTCATCATTCTTATCCCTTAAAAATAGTGTTTTCCCATCAATTTTTCTATTCAGGAGCATCAAAAGGATTTGCTTATGATGCTGTGAAAGAAAGAATTTTAGCAGTTGAAAAAGTGGAGTCTGTTCACAACCTTCATCTTTGGTGTCTGACAATGAATCAAACTGCTCTCTCTGCTCACGTTGCCACAGGTCAGTAAACTTCTGTGAGCAGAGMGTGACTATTCAGCTACTGTATAGTAAAGATCAGCCTTTCTTGATTCASATTAAACTGACTGTATATCTGTTGCTTGTTAAAGAAAAAAAAAAAGTAATTAATTTTGTTGGAAAAATAAAACCAACAACAATAACAAATAAAACTCTCAGATCCTCCTCCCAGAAACCTTGCCTAAACAACAGGGACCTCTACTTARCACAAAATTTGAAAACTGTAGAGGTTGTGGAATGAGGCAGTAAATAACAAAATACTTTAAATTAAAAGAACTAGATTCAAACTGGATTTTTCTCACAATTTCTGTCACACTTGAAAATTGTTGATATCTACAAGAAAAATTACAGGGCAAATCTGCATTCCTGATATATCTCCATCAGTAAAACAATCCTTAAAAATAGATGGAGTGTAGAGGTAGCTCTAGTTCATATTTTAAAWTATTATTTTAAATAGTAGCTCTCATCCCAGAAAACAAGCTGTTCACTACCCAGATCAATTTTCTTAACTGTCTGCCTGCTTTTTATGTATTAAGAAAAAATAATTCCACCTGTGTTTGGCCAAGGACAGGTCTAGAAAAGTTTTCCATGGAGTCTCAGCCTCCCAGAAACAGAGGGTCTATCRGCCACCCAAATCACTTGGCACTGCTGCTACTCCCTGACTGGATGAACTAATCTTTATTAAGTATTTCTGCTTTCCTCCAGTCTTCTGCCAGACTGAATTTCTATGATGATTACTCTTAGCTTAACTCTTGCCAAAAAATGCATATTCCAACCACATTTGAATGAACAAACTTTTGCTGACATGWAGGTTCCTGAAAGGAGGGTAAAAAGGACAAGAAACTTTTCAAACCAACTTCTCCTTACAAGTTTCTGTCTATCCTAGAAAATGCAATATCTGTATTAGACATCAATGTCTATATTACAAGTATACAATACTTCTTTAAAGTATTATCAAAAGGTATGTGTTTTGATTATTTTCTGCKTCCTGTCTGTAGCAGACACAGCAGACAGCCAGAAGATTTTGAGAGATGTTACCCAAGCCCTGTTTGAGCACCACAGCTTCCACTCCATCACCATTCAGATTGAATCAGGAGAGGATCAGAAAGCAGCCTGTGTCTTCTGCCAAGAGCCCAGGGACTAAAAGGACAGTGTGCTGTGCCAAATAACCATCACCCCTCTTACAGGTCAATGGATACTATAAGTGTTGGTTGAATGTAATTGATTAACAACAAATGGKAATTAACTGACATAACAAGCCCTGCCATTGCAAGCAGAGCATGGGCCTTTCTCTGTTGGTATCATCTGCCATGAGACAACATGTATGGCATCCAGCCATCACCCACATTGCCTGTCCATCAGCAATTTCTTTCAATTACAAGAGAAATATCTAAATTATTCTTGACTAGAGCAGCAGATTGGCAGTAAAACGGCRTTTAGAGTACCTGTCTGTAATTACAGGTAACAAAAAACTAATCAGCCTTTAAATTGCCAACAGAACAATTATCACAGGCATGTGTAATGAAATGTGAGTTTGGTGTTAGCAAAGCTCAACACTTACTCAGGATGAAAGAGAAAATTTAAATTACCACAAGAGTTGAAGAAATCTGKGAAAGAAAGTGGTGATGGCAAGTGCTTTCCCTTCCTTTTAGCAGACACTGCTCTTCCTGCCTATTAAGGGAAATATCAGATATGTACCATACTCCACTGCATAGATCACAACAAAATTAATTCCATTTATATTTGGCAAATAGCTCTTTGTTTTTCAGCTAGCCCTATTTATTTTTCAGCTAGCCTTCAGGCAACTCTTTTCTCCCAGGCATGAGCAATATTCTGTACTATCATGATAACCCAAAATTAGAATAGAGCTGCATTGTGGTAAGTTATGAGAGAAGATTTGGGGTGGATTTCTGTGTGTCCGTGTCAAAAGGTACCACTGAGCCACGACAGCAAAACACTCTTGGTTCTCCTAGAAAATGGAAAAGATAATTAGGGCAAGGAGAGCCTGGGGCCCACTGTGAATCCCATCTGGTGCAGYAGTTCAGGGTATGGCCTATGGGGTGTTACCCAGTGACACTACTTCCTGAAGTTACATCAGATAATTTTTGAAGCCTTTGGCATATCACACAGCCGATCGCTGTAAAGGGAAGTGACATGCCTCTACTTCAGGTAACCAWATCCCACATTTCCTAACAAGACGTGAGTCATGGTTTCCCCAACTGAGTGTTCCCACAAAAACACTCCCAACCACAGTGAGCTTCTTGCTCCCTCCCACATTCCCCCTCTACCCTTCCCCGGTGGTAGACTGGAGAGGAGAATTGGAAGCACAAAAGGTAAAGATCACAGGTTGAGATAAGAACAATTTACTGTAAACAGCAATGAAGTAAGAAAATGAACAGTAACAGCAGCAATACCAATGACAGAGAGTACAACAGGCAGTGATTCACATGTGAGTGCTCAACCCTGACAGTCCCCACTGTGCTGCCACACCACCTGACCCCAAAGGGACCCTTTACCCATCTCTGCAAAATGCCATTAAGTGGTAGAGAACAACCTCCAGGTCCTGGCCATGCCCCATCCTGGCTACTGCAAAAATTAACCCCGTCCCAGCCAGAATCAGGACAATGTGTTAAAACTTCCTCTTTTACATACTGGCATTACTTACAGATGAACTGAGAACAGAGTCAGGTCTTGCTGCAGTCCCTCTATTTTTGTCCAACCAACTGAATTAAACTCTCACCTGTTAGCAAAAGCATGGGTTGCACTTCAAAATTCATGCTCCAGTGCTCCAAAAAACAGCTTCAGTTCTGCCTCTGGCCATAACACTGCTTACCATGCAGAACCAGACATAATGTTTTCCCACTCCACAATTCTCTCTTCAACAGCTGTAGGGCTCACTTTACTAACAGGTTTGTTAGAACAAAATAAATTACGTGACACCAAGAGGTACTGAGTTTCCAGACTGATGGATAGAAGGACCATTGTGTTATTAAGGTATAAAGAGGTCTTGCTTTTTAGGGAATTCACTTTTATTAGCAATAGGTTCACATTAGTTTTCTCCTTTATCATTCTAAAGAGATTAGAATTTATTATTGGGGCTTTTGACTACAGATAATACATAATTATGTGATGATAGATTGATGTGTTAAGCTGGCATTTGTTACCTGGTAGGGGGAACAAGAAATTATTCTGCTTTGTGGAAGACTTTAGTCAGGTAAACCTCCCATTGAAAACAGATGAGGTATTAAAACAAAACACCCGCTAGGAATTTCATGAGTATCTCATTAGTTACCAGCTTGAAAGAATGGAGGCCATAGCAATGATATTCAGTACTGTGATAAAGACAATTCATGCCCTTCACAGCTGAAACTCCAGAAGATAAGACACAGATAAATCAAAGCACAGTGAGAAATTCTAAATGACGAAGTTAACTTGCATTTCAGCCAGTTTCTTTGCTGGTATGATTTAGCATATTTGCCTCCTACCAAAGGAAACTCAGCTGTGCTTGGCAGGTAACCTGAGTAGTCTTTTCATTTCTTAGAGAGAGGACAAGTTAATAGTGTGGCCTTCATATGAAAGAAAATGTCTTTCCAAGTATTTGGAATAAAATGAAGACACAGGCCTGAATATAATAGGGAATGCTGAGGAAGAATTTTACGGCCAAGGACTATCTAAAAGATAACAAGTGGGTGACAGAAACATCCATATAGAACACAGATTCAGTTCTGAGATTAAGGTTGAGGTAGTGAAAAAGACCAGAATTTTAAGAGCTAGAGTGTGTTTTGGAAAGAATTTAAACAGGCAAGTGATATGGTTGGCTAAGAAAGTTATGCTGAGCTATAGAGCTTTGAAAAAGCTGTATAGAAGCAACAAAAGAGTGTCTGGAAAAAAAGATTCAGCAGTCAGCACCAGGACTGCTGAGGCTATCATGCAAATTAATTGAAAGGAAAAGTGGGAAAATGTTTTGGRAAAAGGAGTGGTGAAATACAAAGATGTGAGGAAAGAAGGAGTTAATCTGAAATAATGATATGTAATGAAAGGGAGTGGAGGAAAGTTGTAAAAAATGGTTTAAGAAGGAGGTGAGGAGGTGAGGAGGTAAGGCAGCAGTTTCCTTCCACAGTAATTAAACCTGGGTATGTGAGTAGTGAAAGTCAGGGCAAGGGAGGCAGAAGTAAATGTATTTCAAGCAAAACGAATTTAACCACATATCTTTAGTGAAAGCTAGAGACCAAAGGGAACTTCACCTGAGTATGAGAGATTAGAGGTGAATTTAGAGAAAATATTTACTTGTAGTCATAAATATTGTTGTAAGGAGCTGAATCTTTAATGCTCCTGCTATGTACATGAATGTAAAATGTGTGTTTGTTCTTCATTCCTGTCTGGTCTGATCCTCAGGGATATTATCTTGGTACAAGGTTGTCTTCAGAATACTGTCTGAGTGACTGGGGAGGATTTCTGCAGAAATGCTACTGCCATATGCAGAGGCCAGAGACAATTCCTAGACTTGTCTGCTTTTATTAACTTTACATCCTTGAGATTGTCAGAAGAATAACTACAAGAAAACTGACCAAAAATTGATATCTCTAAATTATTCTTGGAACCACTGTGAAATGGAAAGGTATTTTTCACAAAAGCGGTCTGTTTTCTGTGCCTGACTGTTTTTTGATGGAGTTCAGTTCATATGGGCAAGCACAGACTTTACTGGACAKCCCATACTGCAATTTTATGAACACATGTAGACTCATATTCCCTAAATTTTAAAGCCGTCATTATGCAGCTTGTGAATTATGTATTTCTCTGGTCCCCTAAAAGCACACTCTCTTTCTCACTTTCCAYGAGGATAAGTAGTTTGTTAAAACTGAAGAGTTTTTGGAGTAGAAATCATGAAATAGGTAAATACAAAGCTAAATTTTCCTCACTCGGCACTGACAAAGAACTTAAATGCCAGTAGCGTGCTGAGATGACCACCAAACATTGACAGAAKTACTTATAATTACTCAAACTGGGAACAGTTAAGCCACAAATCTGTTATTATCAACACATGGAATAGTCTCTTACTGTAACTAAAGTCATAGACATAGTTCTGTGTTATCCTGAGACATTATTATGAGAACTCTATATGAAATCAAGGATTATATTGCCCACTTAGTGTGAGAAATCCAAACAGGAATTCATCATCTCCAGAGGAAGGCAAACAGATTTTGCTGTCCATGGCAGCAAGTGGTGGTCCAAGGAACAAGAACTGTGTGCTCTGCCATACGCTGCTCTCCAGTGTCAAGAGGTTATAGCAATTTTACCTTGGAGCATTGTAAAATCTAGCTGCCTCAACACACCTTCCCCAGTGCCTTCCCCTCAGCCATAGCAGATGTACTCTCCTTCCTTTTTCATTCTCTTTGACTATTGCTCCCTTCTTCTATTTTTCCCCATTTGTCTTTTTTCATCAATGCCTCCATTGCCTGCCTGTTCAAATTTCAATGCCAACGTATACTTAGTGCCTATCCTTTCTACTTACAACTCTTCCCACTCCTCTTCCACCTGTGTGGTTAGATAAAAGCTGTTTAGAAAGAAACTGCCTTTTCCTCCATGTTTGTTGGAAATGTAGCACAACGACCCATCTTTTTTCACAAGGAACTTAACAGGAACTTAATAAAAACAAAGAGCAGCAGCCATTCCAGACATCACATATTAACACATATCCAGCACTGCTATATACTGACTTTGTACTAAAGTTATTTAGAACTTTCATAGCCAAAAAAMTATCTGAACTGTCTCCAGCTTAAGGTACTTTCATGTTCTCGAGTTTTCTGATAATCTCTTTCAGCTAAGAAAAACAAAATCCTTTCTCACTTGAGTACACACAGTTAAAGGAAGAAAGAAATTACAGACATCCAGTAGCTTAACTGCCTCTTTTGACTTCTCTCGGCTTGGACTTTGTGTCAGACAGTCGGTGTCTAGCAAGAGTGCAGTGCGGCAAGGGGAGTTTTGGATAGCAGCCCAGTGAGAACAGTGTCTGGAACGGAAGCACAGCAGAGGGTTTTTAACATGGTTACTGGTGCACATTCAGAATTTTCCATCCCAGGTGTTATGTTGATGAGAGACATGTCTGCTTTTCACCACAGTCTCAGGGTTTGACTTTGGATTCTTGAAAAAAAAGGATTGAAAGAAATGCATGAATAGAAGCAAGAAGGGTTGTAWTGTGGAACATCCCTGGTGGCAGCAGAGATGTTTTACCCCATGGCTCGCAGTTTAACAGCAGGGCTCTGTGGCTTTGCCTCCCAAACTGCRCTGCTCCGTGCTCTGCCAGTGAGCTGTCTGTCCTTACCCCACCCCACAGACACTGCCAGGGCATGCAGTGAAAGCTGTTCTGCTGGGATTCATGCTTGAGGACTCCTTGTGTGCTGTAGCTACAAGCTTCTCACCTGCAGGGACTCCTTGCAAGGGCAGAACCATCACCCAGACTTTGGGGAAGCACTGACCTCTTTTTTCCTACTATGTCGTTACATTCTGTACTTTTTTTTTTTCTTGGAAACTGAAGCTGATTGGAACAGTTCATGTACCTTCTGTCTAAATAAGGAAAAGCAGGAATTCATTAATCATGGCACAACCTGCTAATCCACAAAGAAGCACGAGGCACTCTGGGCTAGTTCYTGGTCTAGGCAGTAATTCTGACATCAAAATGCTTGGAAACAGTGTGCTTCCCAGCAGCAACATGCAACCTGGGTCTTTAACTTTTGGCTCCTGCCCTGCTTTCTCATCTGCTGACAGGCAAGCTCTGAAAGACATGCTGTGCTCTGAAAGACATGCTGTGCTCTGAAAGACATGCTGTGCTTTGAAGGATGTGGTGTGCTTTGAAGGAGCAGCACAAACTGCTGATAAGCTCATGAGGACATAGCATCCAGCCCTCCTCTACCATACAGACAGTTTTTGCAAAAGCAGATCCTTTGTAGGGTGGAAGAAAAAATTAGAAGGTCATAAATGGGAAACCCCATGGGCTGCAATGTTATCACAGTACCAAGCACCTGGGAAATGGCTGGGAATGAGCTGCAGAGATGTACTCTGCCTGGCTAGGGGCTCATTGCCCCTCAATATGCATGAGCAGCAGCAACAATTCCACAGAAGTGCTGATAGGAGAAGAGTGTGAATGTGAAATGAAATTTAACAACTCCCTCTGCCCTTTAAACCACACTTACAGAATTAAATGCAGAATAAGGGATCATAAAAAAATGTTCTCTTAAAAAGAATAGTTTCGACTTTCTCTGAGTACTTTCTGCACTGTGAGTGTTTTCAAGAATTGATCAAGCACACTCATTTCTATGGTGTATTAGCAGAAAATAGCTGGTCATCCATTAGTCCCCTGCTGAGTCTCAATTGCAAAGATATGACTGAAAGCTGGTATTAACTGTGACAGAGAGGCTTAAGAACCATACAGGCTTCAATATTGTATAAAAGATGTGAGTCAATAAGGCTTTTCAACAATAGTTTAAAGTCATTAATTTGTATTCTCTTAGCACATAGAGTTTGTAGCAAGCACAGCTCAGGCTTTTATGGTCAGAGATGGGCTCTGCTCTACCGGGGCTGGAGAGACCAGGGACAGGAGAGCGAACACGATGAGGGAAATGAGAGTGATTTTTGTCATCAGAGGTCATATCTGAGATCTGTAGTGGAAGCGTTTATACAAACCAGCTCTGTCTGAGTGTGCTTTAGTGGCCTGCCCAGGAACAGGCACAAACCAACAGAGCTGTCAGCATTCACCTGTATGGATTGGGCTGCATTGGGCAGCTACTTTAATATTATGGGAAAGAAGAAAGGGAAGTCAGAAAGGACTTGACATGCTTAACAAAAAAAAGACACAACGAGAAAAAAACCCCAACAAACCAAAAGCTTCTTTTAAAGGTGCTGCTTGAAGTCTGTATCGGAACACATCACCTCCTATTACTTTAAACTCTATAGCTTGTTTTTTAGCAACGTGTTCACCTAAGCAGGCKGACATCGAAGACAACCAAGGACATGCCTTTTTGCTCTGGGAGAGTCTGCAGATTTATGGGAGCAGAGATTTGCTCTCCATGAGCCCTGTGTAACATCCCCTGCACAGTGTCCAAGAAGGGGAATGAGTCTGCACAGTGACAACCCAGTCAAAGTAAGAGACAGCAATGGACACAATACTTTTCTTCCTGCAAAAAATATAAAAACCATTTTATATTTATCGTGGATGTGCCCCATTCTTTCTCTTCCAAAAATGCATTGATGGACCTACCCATCCAGGCACATTACTGAACCTGGGCTGAAAGCATGAGTCACTTTTTTTACTAGAAAAATTAAGTTTTCTTTTTATGATCCACTAAATGGTGAGAGGAGACACTCTGTCATGGAACAATAAATTCAGGCTTAAATCCTGGGGCTGGAAAAAAAAAAGATTTTATCTTTCCTTGTGTAATTCTTCAGGCAACTTTTACATTTCCTGAGAGTATTTTAAGCCTCAGCTAACACAGTGTTGTTCCATTTGGTAGTTGCCTGCAAAATACCATATTTTGTTTCATCTTTTTACTTCTGTAATTCCAATTCTTTCATAAGAAATAAATGCCTATTAATCAGGCTTGAGTTATTTTAAAGGAGGTAACGTCCTACCTTGGTGTAAAAATGTACRTGAAGAAAAGCCACGTGAAGAAAGGAAATATTGCCACCATTTTGGGGCAAGGACATGAAGGAAATTAGTCCTGGCTTTGCAGGCACTGTCTGTGCAAGCCTGACACATGGACAGGTCTCACTTCTCCAGCATTGCTGCACCCCTGAGGRGCTCATCTGTGGCTGGTCAGTAGTGCAGGGTCCTCATGGTGCTTTAGGTGTGAACTTCAAATCCCCATGGGGGTTGTGTTTCCCTGCTGGTAGATTATGTATTTGGGAAGTCCTGAGATAGCTTTCATTCTGCCTTGTCACCYACTCCTGTGGTGACCCAGCTTGGGCACCATTTGTGCATCAACATGGGAACAAGGTTTTAGTGTTTTGGAAAGCCTCTACTAAGATCTGGTAAGGATTTACTCCCAAGCAGCTGTCATTTCTGGCAAACCCCAGGGATCAAATACATTTTTGCACCACACCTCATTTACAGCTTTCCCTTCTCCAAAACACTGACCTGGGTTAAGTGAGCAATGAAACACTAAAAAAAAAACAAAACCAACCCCCCCAAAAAATTAAAAAATTTAAAAGGAATCATTAACTACTGAAAACCAGCAAAGCACTAGGAACCTCCTTTGATTATTTTTCAATGTATGTAACAAAACATTATTGAGAGGAAGGAGTATAATCAATATTGAGTAGCATTRTGGCTTGCTGTGCAGCAATTTAATGCTAGAAATGGATTAAAGTGACAGGAAAAGTCAATGCAATCTTAAATTAAAGGTGAGAAAAGTCAATGAAAAGTCAAAGCTGGTTAGGAGTCCATCAAGTAAGAGAGGCTAAAGCTCTGGAAAGTACAAAGTGCCTCAGTAACCTCACCTTATCACTGTAGCTCTCTTTAACATGTTTGTTCAAAAGAGTAACGGGGGATGTGTCTGTTCTCAGTTTGAACCATTAAACCATCTGAATTCATTGGGCTATTTCAAAGAGGATTTGCAAAAGGGAAGAWGTCTGGGGTTTTATCTTCTTTGTTTAAGGACCAAAAACGAGGAATTTTCCCTCAGTGTTTTATTTTACTTCAGCAAAGTCTTTTCCCCTRAACAACCTACAAACCAAACTCACTGGAGAATAAACAGGATTATAATGTTACTWGTACCAGAGGAGGCAGCTTTGGTTAAATAAGGTAGGGATATTTTTTACTTGAAGTTTTAGCTCAAATTTGGCTTTGCTTTGTTATATGAAAAAAAATGATAAGGAAAAAAATCTGCTGCATTCCAGCAATACTTTTGCCTTTAATTCTCTGGGGTTTAGAAAACCTGTGATAAACTGAGAAACCCCAACCTAACATTTCTGTTATATCTTAAAAAAAAAAAGAAAAAAAAAAAAAAAAAAAAAAAAAAAAGAAAAAAAGAGCTGTGTCTGTAAGTGTTGTTGCACTACTCAAAAATATGGATATTCAACAACCATGGTTGTTGTTAAGAGGCTCTGCTCATAAGTCCTTGACTTCGCATACTCTTACTGGAATATAAGTAAGAAACTAAAAGTGTCATGACCCGTGTGTTATGATTTATATGCTAGCATCTTGCATAGCTATTGAGATTTCAGTATTTCTCAAGCTTTGACCAGTTCAAAGCAGGAACCAGCACTGCTGGTAACATGGAGAAAACAGACTGATGTGGAACAGTGGAATTCTAGGTCTTTGGTTGCTCTAAGTGATGTTTTTGCAGCTTCATTTTTGGTGATGCTGAAGTTTCAAGTTATGGGTTAAGCTACCTGTTAGAGTTTAGTCAGGAGCAACCTGGAAAATCCATTTTGTCTGTCTTGCAATTGCCAGTACCTGAGATGTCAGGCAGAGCTTTCTCTTGTTTTTAGCATCTCCCAGGTGTGTAACAGAACTTGAAGGAACTTCCAYCACTTGATGTCAGAAGACAGGTTGTTGTTTCAGTGCAGGCTTTGCTCCCTTGATGCTTAACTCTWGCCCCACTTACTGGAACAGCTGTAGTGGTCACCAATTATTCATTCTCTGCTTTAAAAACTGTGTTTAACAAAGCTGCTCTACCTAGACATGATCTGTAGCATAAASGCCTGTGAATCTGCCCTTAAGCCAGGATCAATAGGTTGTATTTCAAAACACAGCTCTCTGTGACATGAAGTAACAGTGAATCCATACTGAAATATGCATTGTGTCTTTCCCCCTCTTCAGATGGCCAAACTTTCTGACAAGTAGCAGAGATTGAAATCTCTGCCATCACAGAATATAGATAATGAGACAAAGCAATTAGCATATTGGGAAGAAATCTTGGAGCTGCCAGTATTCAATTCCAGTTTGCAAACAATTCCTTGTACAGCAAAAGTAGGAGATCAAAAAATTTATAACAGATCTCAAACTGTCGTCTTGTCAGCTTTGCTGACTCCTCTGATTGGTGGTGTTGACAGTGCAAAGGCTTTTTGGTTGAAAGGCTTTTTGGTTGAAAGGCTTTTATTCCAACAGCTAAGGAACACAATGCAGTCTAGCTCCCACAGAAACCTGCAGGTTCTGTTTGACTTATTCCCACAGAAACATGGAGAAGAAGGCTTGCAAGGAGACGACTTCAAGTCTCAGTTTGCTTGTTAAATATTTTCCCATCATTCCATCATTAACAAGAGCACACACAAGAGAGGCAATGGACCACCACAGGTCATAGGCATTGATTTATTTATGCTCTTTTCTTGTAGTGGAATATGGAAGAGGMCTGAAGTCCATGTCAGTGGTCATGTTGCTCTCTAACAGCGAAATGTATTCTACTGTTTAGAAGTWAATGCCTGCAGAAAGTCACTTAAGTAGCAACACCCAGCAGACTGGATTAATTTATTCTGGTTATGTGAAAGTGTCTATTTAAAATTACCACCCAAAGCTATTTCTTTTTACAGTGAAATAAAATCCAGGCTTTTCTCTAAGTCTAGTCAGTTTATCAGCAGACTTGTGGGGAATTCGGGCCAAGAAGACCACCCCAGCTGACCTGTTTCTTCTTCTGGAAACACCATGAAATATAGTATGGCAGCCTCAATTACACTGCTATCCTATACAGACCTGACATTTGGATGGGAAGTCTGTTTGACCCTGTCATATATACCCCATTAACAGCTAACATTAGTGACTCAGGACACCTTTGGGCTGGGGATGGCTTGGCCAATAAATTTCATGGCAGATGCATGACATTGAACTTGTCCTTCCTGGCTTATATTTTCTGACTGCTCTAAAGGCAGAAAGAGTAGACAGGGGCTTGAAAGCATTTTTGGTGGGCTTTGGACTCACTGCTGCTGATAGTCTCTTGCATCAGCTTTTGTTTTTGCCATTTCCAGACTAGAGAGCAAAGCCTGGGGCTGTTTCCTGAAAAAGTTTCTGGGGGTCTCAGTGGCAATGGTGTCACTGACACCAATCTGTGACATCAGTGAGGGCTTTTGTCCTGCTCTCTCTAGTCTTCCAAAAAGTGCACATGAACTCTTCTTGTGAGGGTGTCCAGAAGATTTGGCTCTGAGAAAAGTAAGTGAGGCTACAAAGCTGATTACTGAAGTATTTAGCRATTTTAGTTGCTAAAGGGAAGAAAGAGAAACTAATGAGGAAGAACATGACAATTTTAATGTGATGTTGCTGCACCAAACACAAGTTTGCAGAGATTTTAAAGTTCATGGATTTTTGAAGAGTCATGGCCATACCTCTGCTAATATATTTCACATTTAACCTTGCTTTCATAATCAAACTAAAATTGAATGAGTTTTCAGTCCACAAATCCATCACAGACACTTGCTGTTCTAATCTTACTTGCACACCAAGGGAATTTGTTTCCTAGCTAAATCCCTAACACAACATTATACAGATAACTCGACAGCTTATGTAACAAGAACAGTTTGGGCTGGTGAATGTGCATGGGGAACATGGAGAAAAGGAATAAAATAAGAAGGAGGTTCATAAAGGAGGGAAAGGAGTGCTGTGAATTATTCCACTGTATGAATATTTCCTTGAGCTGCAAGAATGCCAGTGTGGAATGAGATGAAGAACCAAGATGAACCTGAAAAACAGAGTAATGCTTAGTTCTTACAGAAAAGCCAGGTRAAATGCTCTCTGGTCTAGTCTATTTCCGTTCACCTCACTTGACATATTTCCCTCAGACTTCAGAAGTTTTATACCTTATCACAGAAAAGATTTTATATATTTTAATTTTATTATAGTTATACCAAATGGCCTTAATCACTTTTTCTTGTCCTCCYAAGAATCTGAACCAGCAGCTACAGCTGAAAAATGCAATATTTTACAAGACTTCCAAAGATTTTMTCCTTCACTTGAATAAAAAAACCCTTAAGGGGCATAGCACAGCAAAATGAACAAAGTTTTCATGCTCCAAATACTGAATTTATCTATCACCCATTGTTTCATTCAGCCCCTTCCTTCTGCCTGAAWGTAGTCTGGGTATTGCTCAGGGCTSAGAAGATCCAGGCAGGTCATGCTCRCACCCACTGTAGCAGAAGCTGGGAGCAAGGCTTACCACTTGCYCCTTGAATTCTCACTCTGCTGGCACTCCAGAAAGAGAGAATCTTGGCATGTGGATAACAAAAGYCACTGATTCAGCCAGTGAAAACATCTTCTTGTCCTGATTCATAAACTTGCAGAATAATCTAAGTTGGAGGGGACTTGTGGAGGTCACCCACTCTAACATACATTTCAATGCAGGCCTAACTACAGTAGGCTGCTCAACTTCAATTGAGTTTTAGATCTCTCCGGGGACGGATATTTCACTCCTCTGATTTATTCTTATATTTGATCACTGTCATGATAAAAGTTATCCTTATRTCAAAGTGGAATTTCCCAAATTTCATATTTGATTTGTTGTGCTCTGATCCTGTCTCTGCACACAGCTCTGAGATGAGTCTGTGTCTTCTCTGCACCCTCCCATCAAGAAGTTTCAGATAGCAGTAAGTTCTCCCAAAGCTATCTCTTCTCCAGCCTGAAAAAGTCCAGCACKCTGCCTTTTTTCCCAGTCATGTGCTTGAGCCCCGACCATCTTGGTGTCGTGTTCATGGACTTCCTCCAGTATGTAAATGCCTTTCTTGTACTGGGGATTCTGAAATCATAATTGCAAACAAGACTTTGGCCAAAGGAATCAGCCATGAGAGAATAATGAAATGGGAACCTGTATAAAAACTTTCTTCAGTCTTATATCGGGACATGCCTTTCTTAGCACTAAGATATTAACAGGTCAAGATAAGTCTGGAGTACAAACTTCCAAGAAGCAACAACCTTATCCATGAATTCTCATTGGAAGCTGAATTAGGGCCTTAATATAAAGTTTAATATAAAGATGAATGCAATCCACATCAATTCACTGAAGTTGTTTCTCTAATCCTCTTACGTGCATCAGCCCTTCCCCCTCAGGGGACACAACACACGAGAAGTGCTTAATTATCTTTATTCTTCCAAGCTTAACTGAAGCAAACTCTTCAYAGATGAGGGCAGTCTTTTCCAGTCACAAATTTACTGAAAAGACCAGAGAGGGCCTGATGCAGCMTGGATGATTTTTGTAAGTAAAAGGCTGATTTTGCTCAGAAGCTGTTTGGACTTCTCTCACGAATACCATTAGCATTATWTGCAAGTAGCAAGGTCACTGTTACGTGTTACAGCTGCAGAATCACAGAATCGGTTGGAAAAGACCTTTAAGGCCCTTGGGTTCAGCCCTTAACCCTTAACTTCCTAGACCACCACTAAGCCATGTCCCTAAGTGCCACAAGGACACATCTGGTAAATACCTCCAARGATGGTGACTAAACCACTGGGCAGCCTGTTCCAATGCTTGATAACCCTTTCCATGAAGAATTTTTTCCAAATATCCAATCTAAACTTTCYCTGTTGCAACTTAAGGCCTTGTCCTCCTTTCCTGTCCCTTATTACTTGGCAGAAGAGCCCCATCCCAACCTGGCTGCACCCTCCTCTCAGGGAGCTGTAGAGTGATAAATTCTTCCCGGAGCCTCTTTTTCTCCAGGCTAAACACCCCCAGCTCCCTCAGCTGCTCCTCATCAGCTCCCGACCCTTCCCCAGCTCCATTGCCCTTCTCTGGGCAAGCTCCAGCCCCTCAATGTCCTTCTTTGAGTGAGGGATCTACAACCGAACCCAGAATTTGAGGTGTGGTCTCACCAGTGCTGAGCACAGTGCCCTTCTTGGCCGGCTGGGCACACACTGGCTCATGTTCAGTTGCTGTTGATCCCTCAGGTTCATTTCCAAGGACATTTTCCAGACCCTCTTCCCCTGTCCTGTAGGGCTGAATGACGTTGTTGTGACCCAAGGGCAGGACCCAGCCCTTGGCCCTGTTGAACCTCAGACCACTGACTGGGTCCCATCTATCCAGCCTGTCCAGATCACTTATAGACCTTCTACTCCATCCGTTCAACCCACCTGCCAAACTCAGTGTTGGCTGCAGACTATCTGAAGTGGCACTCCATCCCYTTGTTCATAGTGTTGGTAAAGAWAKTGAACAGAACTGGCCCCAGTACTGTGCCCTGGGAACATTCAGGGCCCAGCTGCAAACTGAATTTAACTCCATTCCCCACCACTCTCTGGACCCTGACATTCAGCCAGATTTWTACCCAGCAAACTGTTCACCTGCCYAAGCCATGAGCAGCCAGTTTCTCCTGGATAATGTGGGAAATGGTATCAAAAACTTTACTGAAGTTAAACACATCTACAGCCTTTCCCTCATCCACCAGGATCACCTCATTAGAGATCAGGCTGGACAAACAGGATTCCTTTCCTGCCTTTCCTAAATCCAGGGCCYTATCMTGCACATGCTGTGTGATGGCACTCAAGAAAACCTGTTCCATGACCTTCCCCAGCATCAAGGTCAGGCCTGTAGCTCCCTGGATCCTCTTTTTGACCTTTCTTGTAGATGGACGACATATTTGCTCACTTCCAGTCAACCAGGACYGCCCCAGTTAGCCAGGACTGATGACAAATGATGGAGAGTGGCTTGGTGAGCTCTTTTGCCACCTCCTTCAGTACCCTTGGGTGAATTCCATCCAGCCCCATGGACCTGTGTGTGTYTAAGTGGTGAGGSAGGTCACTGGCCATTTCACCTTGGATTGTGGCATCTTCATTCCACTCTCTCTGTCTTCCAGCTCAGGGCTCTGCACACCTGTAGAGCAGCTGGTCTTACTATTAAAGACTGAAGCAAAGAAGGCAATAAACAACTCATCCTTTTCCTCATCCTGTGTCACTCTGTTTCCCCCCACATTTAATAAAAGATGGAGACTCTCCTTAGTCCTCCTTTTRTTGCTTTTGAAACCCAAAAGGTTGTAGGGGTTGCCTCAGCCTGGGCATGACCAAAGATCAGGTTCACCCTTGGTAAACTGTGCTTGTTAGTTCATATTTGGTTTTCACAACCTTTTCTTTTGCACTGCATTCTGTAAATCTGGACAGCTCCAACATGTCCTTTGTCCCTTTCAAGAGAAAAAACCCTGTCTACAAAAATACTTATTTCTTTAATTTTAAGGGCACTTTTAAAGACTTCCCCTGAGCCACTCTATGACCACAGAAGTGCCCCATGAAAGCTGTAAGCTGTTTCCCTTTATGAAATTAAAAAAAAAAAAAAGGGATTTTTATTCTAATTAAAAAACTAAAGCCACTAGTAGCAAACAGTTATCGGTCATGGTTCCCATTTCAGGATGAAGTATGCTTGACATGACCCAAAAAAATTGTACCCATTTCTTACCCAGTTTTTTAAAATCTTTGTTTGCATTTTAAGATAGTTTGCTTTTCCAAGAGAAAAGATAGCTTCATCTGAGATAAAGCAGACAGAACTGGTTCCAATTTTTCTTCTTTTAATAATTTGCCAGCTGTATTCCGTAAGTCCAGTGCTGCTCTCTGCACTGATCCCATGTCTATAGGGAATTTTCTGTGTACTTGTATTCAAAGGCTGGTTGATGGATTCAGTATGACTTTTGCTGTTTTGGAGCTTTATTTTTTTTYCCCTGGCATTAAGAGAAATCCCTTCAGTTCAGAGTATAGAGATTTTAATTGCTAATACCTCAGGTAGCGTGAGGGTTGACTCAATGGGTAACCAGAGTGGCTTGGCATTTGTGGTGGAGAATAGACAGAAATTACTTTGTTCACAGGATCAGAGCAGCATGTTTCCTGCTGCCTTGGATGCTTTTTGAAATTTTAAAAGCAGAACACTTAACAAAATATTATTTGCTTTATCACTGCATCTAATGGTCACTGCTATGCAATGGCATATGGTAAATCTAGGGTTTTGCTGCAGCAATACCATGTAGTTATGATGTGGTGGGGGTCTGTGACCTTGGCACCATGGAGAAATTTTACTGATTTTACCCAAATGTCTTTTGGAAGAAGTCCATTGAAGAAGAAAAAAGGAAACAATCTATAGGAACCATTTATGAAGTAAGGAAAAAGAAAAGGAGAGAGGGTCACAGGTATGACCTTCTTCCACAGCCTGTGATGTGGTAACTAAACAGCTCCTGAGCCAGATGCACATGATCATGAAGATGACTTTGTGTAAACGGGAAACAGATGAAACCACAATGGCTGTGGCAGAGAACCACACCACCAAATGCACACCAGTGATTTATAGGAAACACATCACAATTACGTAAAGGCTTTTTGATAATGTTTTCAACATCAAACTTTTGGGCATTTGGAATGCTCAGGAAGATGATTCAGTCTTCACTGATAACAGAACATATCTGTTCTGTCGAGTGTCRATTTTGCTGACTCCCTTGGCTAATTGCTATGCTGCTGATCAGATTGAATTATGTAAATCATTGTCAATGTATAATTTATATTGAAGAAAAACCAAAAAACCCAGGGTCTTCTTTTCCTTCCAACTGTGCCTTGTTACACCGACAACCTGAAGTCCTTCTTGTGGCTGTGTGGCAATGCTGAGTACCCCGAAAGCATTCAGCTCCTGAAATGCATTAGAATCTGACTTAGTTTTTGGCAAAGGAGAAGAGACTCCGCACCAAAGGCAGGGTGGACAAAGGTCTTCAGGTCTGTTGGGCTACAGGTTGAACATTTTGGGAACAGTCTCAGACCAGTCACCATCTATGGCCATGCRTAAAAATTATAAGAGCAAGAAATTCACTTTGAAACTAACTGTGGGCAAAATACAATTTGATCAACTTTACCTTAGCTGAAGGCAGAGGTGGGAGCCAGAGCTGAATAACAGTGTGAGTGCCACATGAACACTGACATATTCATTCTCACCTTTAAGGAGTTATTATCCCTACTTCAGCATATAGAGAAGTGAGAGGCAGGCAGAATAAGTGATTTGCCCAAGGTCACAGGTAAAATCTATAGCATGGATAAGAACTAAATCCTGATCTACTGAAATCTGCATTTGAACTGCAAAATGACCTCTTCATTTTATGGATAGGTATTTAGAGGACTTAGCAATGTGAAAATAGTTTAATAACCCTGGCAAACATGCCACAAATCCATAGCTGTTGTCTATAAATACCTCTCAGATATCATTGCACATCCCAATCTGTCCTCCATTCATTTTGCTGGCTCAGCAAGGTGTCACATAAAATTAGACCGAGAAATTAACACATTAAGCATTTATTGATCTCCATAAGTTACAGTCAAATATRCCCAGTGTCTTAATGAACAGAAATAAAAGGTCATCTAAAATACTCATACAGTAACTGATGTGGTACAAAATATTAGTTATTTATTATAACAGAGTAAGTATTGAGGTCTTTAACTCTTACAATACCAAATTACAAGGGTCAAGATCCAAGATTATCCTATCCTGTCTGATCTACTTGTAAGACATCCCAAATAACTAGCATGTGCCCTATTATCACTGTAAAAACCCTTGCCTAAAGCCACTTACTTCTAATAAAAGTTATTTCAGCTCTACCCTAGCAATATCAGACAGAGGGTACTTACTGCTTCGTCCTTTCCATGRCAAGGATATCAAACAGAAGATTAAATTAGCTTTATAAACTGAGGTGGACTTTTTTTAAAGAAAAACTTTTTTATTCACTTTGGTTTCCCAGGAAGCCTACCTTTCCCTCTCTGCACACATTAACAGAGAAGAAAAATCTCAAACTCTGCAGGTGAAACCCATACTTTCCGCAAGATGATGGCAAAATATCAATCAATTTAATCTGCAGTTTCACTGCTGGCACTTGGCAAGAAACAAAAGGAGAAAAGCCCACAACGAAGATCTCTGCCTTAAAAGCCCCAATCTCTGACATCTGCATTTTTATGGTCATTTACAGAAGATAAACGTTTTTGCCAGCTGCTTTGTGTGGCTGAGAGCATGAGGCATCTTTTGCTAGAGACAAGGAAACTCCTATTAGTCCTTAAATATTCTTGCTTTGACATAGCAAAAACTTTGGAGTGAGGAGGGGTGTGGTATTGACTCRTAATGCTAAGAAAAGAGAAAGCCTGGCGAGCAAAGCAGGACAATTCCTCYTCAGCCCCAGAGCTTGAATGAGAAGGCAGATTAATTTTTCTTTTACAATTGCTCATTTCAGTTCAGAAAAAAAATAAGGGCGTGCTGATGACATTCAGTTTTATATTTCTTCCTCAGAAAGTTAGATGAATGTGTTTGAGCACCTCAGAAGTCCTGTTGTTGAGGAACTGGATGAGAATAAGGTAACACAAGAGAAACAAAATTTGAGGAAACCTAAAAATGATGTGAAAAAAACAAAGTCATTTTATGTTGTCTCAGCTGCAGTCAGTGCAACTAGTGCTGAGAATCTGGATTTTTTGATTCTTGGAGCCGCAGGTTTCAGTGAATATTTGGGACCTGACTGCCTTTTCGAGAGCCCGTTCTCTCCTGGTGTCCAAAACTTTTCTTGCTTGGAAGCCCTCCCCACATGTCACAAGGTTTCCCTCAGATGGGCTCCTTGAGGTTATCAGTAGTGAAGGTGTCTTGGTGTCCTTTAAACTTTCTCTGGGCAGCCCTTGCCCTGCCTGTTCGTTACCATTTGCTGTAACACCATCAAACTCCATGGTTCTTTTTGACCGGATGCCCCAGCTAAAACCTTTCAGATTTCCATTTCCCTCAGCTCCACAGAAAGGAGGTGAGTGATGAGCACTTTGTCATTCCTGCTGACAGGGGAGATGTCAGAACAAATAAAAGATATCTTCACAGCAACTGTGTCATTTAAACTTTAATAAACCTTTAGTCTCTGCTGTGCCCTTTGACTGACCCCTGTGGAGCAGCCAGGGACGGGAGCTCAGCCGCTGTCGCTGCTGGCACAGCAGAGCTGGACCTTGGAGTGCAGCTGAAACTCCTTCTGCAGCACAACATCAGGACTCTGTGAGAGCCACAGTCACAGTGACCAGCATCCGATAACAATAAAGCAAAGAAATGTAAAAATAAGAGGTAAGAATAAAGGAAAGAAATGTAAAAATAAGAGATTAATAGATTAATGACAAGTGACTTGAAACGCTTTCCTTCCCATCAGCACACCACTGCATTTCACTTCAACAGAACTGGTTTGGGGTCAGAAAGCATCACTGAAAACAGACCTTGGCAAATAAGGGGGAAGGAAAAAAATATTCCTCTGTTGGGGCAGACTTCTGCTCAAGATGCCSTGAAATGCAATTATTATTGGATTACTAGGTATCAAATTAAGTCTACACTCCTAAGTCTGTGGTAGTGTTTACATGAAATAAAATATTTCCCTGTGTAAGATAACTTCTGTAGACACAGAAAAACCTTTAGATTGCAAAAATTCCTCAGCAAAAATCACCCAGCAAGAAAAATTTGCTGATAAAGGAGAATATTCTTCTTCAAACTCTTCTGAAATTCCTGGGACCTGTAGAAAAGAAATGCAGCCAGTTGGGAAGAGGGAGAGAGCCACAGGAAAATGAGAATATGAATCTGACAGAAGCCTTGCTTGGTCCCAGTCCTACTTGATTTGAAATTGCACGTTTTATTATTTCTGCAAAGTCAAAGTCAGACTACTGCTGCTTTTAAGCATATCTGGTGCTGATAACTGTCAGCATCTTATTGATTCTTGCAATAGTTTGTGGTTTATCTCTGGAAATAGGTGACTCAGTGCCAATCTCAGCCCATTTTGTTAAAAGACAAAAAGGCAGCCACAAGGTCCAACCCTAATGGTCATCAGAAAATTTGAGACTGTAACATAAATGCCTTCTTACTAAAGGCTCAGAAACCAGGTGGTAAACATAATAAATTTAACTTTTCATTCAGTCATGTGAGTTTCAAGACAATCTCAGTATTTGCAGCTTCAGCGTGATTTTGTGGGTAGGCAATAATAAAGTCTCCTTGTCTTCTTTGACAAAAGGTGTAGCCCTTCTGTCCTTTTGGTTCTTCTGAGGGCAATTTCTCTTCCAAGCTGGCAGTTTATCCTTGGCCCGTGGGGCATTTAATGCAAAAACTATATTGAAAAGAATCAGGCAATTGAATAGGAGACACTCATTTTCCTTCTTCTGAATTCATTTCTTCTCTCTTCTTGCAGTTTCCTTCTGGTGGTGTTGTGGTTTAGAATGCTGGCTGAAAGCCAGGCACCCACAACACCTGCTCACTCGCTCTCCCCCACCACCACTGGGCCGAGAGGAGCGAGGGAAAAAAAATTAACAAAAGGGTTCATGAGTTGAGATAAGGAACAGGGAGGAAACGTTTGATGGACAAAACAGGCTCCACTTAAGTTAYGAAGTGAATTTATTACTAACAAAGTCAGAGGAGGAGAATGAGAAATAAAATAAAACCCTCAAAAACACCGATCTTCTCCCCATCCCTCCCCTTTCCCACTGACAGTGCAAGGGGCAGGGGGGTGAACAGGGTGTGGGGTAGGTCAGTTCAGGGTGTGGGGTCAGTCAGTTCAGGGTGTGGGGTTGGTCAGTTCAGGGTGTGGGGTTGGGCAGTTCAGGGTGTGGGGTTGGTCAGTTCGGGGTGTGGGGTTGGTCCGTTCGGGGTGTGGGGTTGGTCAGTTCATCACCGGATTGATCTGCAGCTGCAGAGGGAGAAGAGTCCTTCCCTTGCGTTGCCGTGGGGTTCCCTCCCACGGGAGACAGTTCTCTGTGAACCTCTCCGGGTGGTTCCACTCTCACGAGCAGCACTCCACACACATCTGCTGCAGCGTGAGTCCCTCCAAGGGCAGACAGTCATCCCAAAACTGCTGCACCGTGGGGTCCCTCGTCCCCTGGGTGCAGGCCCAAGGCCAGGCTGTTCCATCTCGGGAGCAAGGCCTCTCTCTCCATGGCTCTCCTGCTGGACACAGCCCCTTCTCGGCATCC
>NW_026623235.1:3232055-3272215 GCF_030028575.1 Malurus melanocephalus
TGTAGCCACCACCTTTGTTTTGATTTCTTTTTAAATATGTTTCCACAGAGGCGTAACCACTATCTTTAATTGGCCCAGGTTTGGTCAGTGGCATGTCCATCATCCTCAGAGCCAACAGCAATTGGCTCTGCTGGACACGGTGAAGCTCCAGAAGCTTCTCACAGGAGCCATCTTTTTGGCCCCCCCACTTCCAAAAACTGGGCCAAGCAAAACCAACACAGGTGGTCAGGCAGCTCTGCTTGCACACAAAGCCAGACCAGGATGAGTGGCCAGTTCTGCTGTGATGGGGAAGGCCATCTTCATCTCATTACTTCTGTCCCTGCTCCTGCCCTGTGCAGATCCCTGCTCCAGGGCTGTGTCACACTGCCCTTTTGGGAGTGTTTTGCTTGCCTTTAAATCTTCCTCACAAAACAACAGATGATTTAGCCAATAGTAGACACAGCAGATTAAAGAGAGCACTGGAAGAGACTGACATTTTTGTTTACTGCAAACTGACCACTATGATTCTGGATATTCATGTTTAAATTTATTACTTTTTTTTTTTTTTTCCTTTTTTGGTCAATTTTATGTTTGAATGACACATATTTACCAAAATTGGAATTTTCCCGACCAAGTAATGGCAGAAATARTAATAAACTTTCTGAGAGGAATGGATAAATTCCTGACAGGCATGGATGCCATGGGCACAGGGAGACCATGTACTGGCAGGTCAGGAACTGAATTTCTTCAGGAAAAAAAGGCTGCTTATTTTTCCAGTAATAAAGTGCACTTTTCCCTCTATTTTCTGGTGCACTTTCTTCCATGGAGWTATTAAATGTAATTTTCCTTTCTGATAGTTTCATCAAATTGTGCTCATTAGCACTTCATATAATTCTTTCAACACTCGAATTCAATCTCCTTTCCAAAATACTTTTCCTCCAGTTCTGGAGTCTATTTCATCGTTCTGCTGTGTCAAATTCTGTCTACAAGATTGTACAGAAGCTGTTTTTTASTTTCCTTAACACTTTCTGTTACTTGGAGGGCTTGCCTTTCTGTTTGCAGGTGCACCTGGGAAACAGTAACTGAGCCAGTATTTGCTCTACYAGTGATGATGTTATCTATTAGCTTAGCTACAAGGAGATTTCTTATGATTTTTTATAACAGAAAGTAGAAAGCAAAGCCTTATCCCAATGTATTTTTTATTTTTATCATCTCTGAGCACATGTTCAAGCTTCCTCACTTTTTACACTCATTAGCTGATTCCTCTGAAGACAGAAAATTGGTAAATCTCATTGCTGGGGTGTGTGCATTGTGCTGACTCCATCAGGAAAACCTTTGCTACAGTGGGGAATATGCAAATCMTTTGTGGCAACATCATTCCCCTAACATCGAAACAGAACATTTTGTTGCCTAATTGCATCATTGAAAAATACAACAAATATGCAACAAGGGAAGATGCTCTTGAAACAGACCTTGTGCAAGATCCCATGTTCTAGGAAGTTTTATTCCTATACTGTGGGACTAACCAATTAGAAAATTTAATAGTAGAAGGCTCTGAGTACAAAAAAAAACCCCAAAAAAGCTGTTCAAGATAAGATTTTCAAATGCATGAATATGAATTGTGGAGAATGAAAAAAAGAACATATTTTATACCATAATAAAACTGAAGACAATTTGTCTGTGGTTTGTTTTTATTCCTTGGGGCTTTTTATTTAATATTAAATAAAAGAATGTAATGAAAGACACAAGTGTACTAATTGCCTATGTGTGATTAAAATGGAAACCCTCTAACTCTGTTTGCATGACTGAAGCTGTAGAAACATGGTAGAGAGATGGTGTTCATAGCATTCCTGCACTAAGAAACTGCCAGCAAAGGGAGGGAAGGACACACAACCATTTCCAAAGCTAAACCATGCAGGGGATGCAGCCCGGTTACATGTCAGGTCTGTTCATGCCTTGAATCTGGCTTGCTTTGTCCTACTTTACATACATATCTCAATACCTTCATACACACAGGTGTGTGTGTGTATTTGTGGAGCTTACCTGGGAAAAGATTGAAGCAAACTTCATTTAAACATGCTATTTAAACATGCTTTGATGCAAGCCAAGGAAAATTGAGGMGAGCTGGCATTCACAGCACCATTTTACTGGTATTTACTGAGAAATCAGACCTAATACAGACAGCATGATACATTCCTGCTAATGACTGTGGTCAGCCAGAGCAAATAAAATCATGTTCACTCCTCCCAAAAGATATTCCTGGATAAAAGATTGTGTCACAGCAGAAACATGAGCATAGGAGACAAATCAGAATGACCAAAACCACAAATCAAAACAGACAGTAACAAAACAAACAAAAAAATATAAACCCAGGAAAGACGAGTTTTTTTTCATCTACATGGTTATGCATGGCAATGATGCTTATCATTGGCCAGGAATAGCCTGTCTCATTGGCACCTGAGCTGCCAGAAATTCCCACTGCATTGGGAAGGCTATTCCACACACAGGATGTCAAACTGACAGTGTGGTCTCGGTGCAGGGGCTCTGCAATCGTCAAAGCAATGGTGATGGATGCACTGTTGACTACAGATGACAGCAAGAAAATAACAAGAAGATATGRCAGAAAGCAGAAATTGAGGTTTGTAATGACAGAAGCTGCAGAAGCAAAGGTGCCTCATTCCCATATATCATGAATAAACAGGAATGAGGCTGGTAATTCCATGGCAYGTGTTAATATTGAGTTCTTATGCAGTGTCTTAAACCTACGCACACCAACCTTATGTAAATATATGCCAGCATAAATCAGATGAAGTTTGGAGTTCTGGATTAAAGGGTTTTGAGTGTGAATTTCATTTCCTGACAAAAAAAAACAGGCTTTGAGGGAAAGCAGATGTTTTCCATGAACATTTCTGTTGCACTAGAAAGCTGTTTTTTTAAAAAAGGGAGGGACATCAGAAAGAATCTACTCAAGACTCTTGCAAAAATAGACCAGGGGAAAAGATTATCTTGCAGATGCATGTTCTGTAGTGCACAAGGAACATCTTGTGAAAATGTATACRTTTGCAGAGAGGAAAAACACAGAAAAAAGAATGTGTGCTAAAATTCAAGTTCATTATTCTTCTTTTTCTAAGATTTCCAACTATTACACATGTATTAATACTTGTAACACCAGAATGAGAACACCTCTGGAGATATTGTATCTGCATTATAATACTGGAGTTTTATTGGAATTGTTGTGCAATATTTTCAGAACATTGAGTGAAGAGGAAGGTGAAGCCAGACAAAATTTCCTGACACCAGCACATTACATTTTTCCTCCACTGCATTGCAGTATAACAACTGCTTTGGTTGGCAGAGTGACATTTCATTACCCAGACATATGGGAATTGATTTTAAAAATGGCCAAAGAATTAAAGTATCTAATTAATAGCAACAGTTGAGCATTAATTCCCATTGACTGGCCACCCTGGATGTACAGACAGACTGGGAATGAGGGGCTGGAGAGCAGCGCTGTGGRAAGAGWCSTGGGGGTCCTGGTCCATGGCAAGTTGAACATGAGCCAGCAGTGCCCTGGCAGCCAGGAGGGCCAACCCTGTCCTGGGGGGCATCAGGCACAGCATCARCAGCCRGGCAAGGGAGGGGATTGTCCCACTCTGCTCTGCAYTGGGGCRGCYTCACCYCGAGTSCTGGGGKCAGTTTTGGGTGCCACAATATAAAAAAGATATCAARCTATTAGAGGGCAATGAGGATATTGACGGGTCTGGAGGGGAAGCCATACAAGGAGTGGCTGAGGTCACTTGGTTTGTTCAGCCAGGAGGAGACTGAGGGAAGATCTCATTGCTGTCTATGACATCCTCCTAAGGGGAAGAGAAGGGTCACATCCTGATCTCTTCTCTCTGGTGACCAGTGACAGGACTGAGGGAATAGCCTGAAGTTTTGTCAGGGGAGGTTTAGGTTGAGTGTTAGGAAAAGATCCTTCACCCAGAGGGTGGCTGGGCACTGCAGTGAGCTCCCCAGGGAAGTGGTCACAGCTCCAAACCTGACAGAACTCAAGAATCCTTTGGACAACACTATTAGGCACATGACGTGACTCTTGGGGACATCCTGTGCAGGCTCAGGATCATCCTTGAGGGTCCCTTCCAAWTCAGCATATTCTGTGATTCTATGAAATCTTTTCTAAGTAGTATGGTATGAACTGAATATAAATCCATGAAGACCACCTACTTAAACTCTTCATACGAAGAAGTTTCTGACCTACTCTTTTTGATTGCTAACTCAGGATTTAGACTTTTTGTTCCACCTCTGAGCAGGAGATGGCATTTCTTTTTGTGATGCAGCATTCTGGTTGTACCTTCAGAYGCAGCATTGGTCTCTGACAGCCCAATTGCAGAAGTTTCCACTTTTCTGTGTACAGCTTTGAGCAGGAGGGCTCTATCTCAGGATCTCTTAAAGGGAGCTGGCAGACCAGTATKTGAGGTGTTTTGAAGGGTAGTGCAGAGGAAATTATTCCCCTAGCTAAAAGTGAATTTTCTCACTCCTTTTAAATGTATGGGGCTCGGAAAAGGAAAGTAATGTTGAAAAAGAAAATATGTCTCTCTTAGGAATAGCAGGAAAGGGATTGGACAAATTTATTAACAGTGAAAAAATAATTTTCTGTACATCTGCCAYGAATTTGCATAATGCTGTCTTAACTACTGTTCAAATCAAAGCCAGTTCAAGTAAACAGAAAAGTCACTGATTGAACTAATTACAAATTTCAGAGATGAGAAAGGCTAAGCTGCAAGTATTTGAAGGTTTACTTTGCAGGCACACTGTAGGGTACATCACAGTGCAGTGAAAAATATTCTATTCATGCACGGTTGTGTTATAATTGCCAAAATGGTTCAGCATCATTTTAGTTATTAAGGCACTAACGAACCTTTAAACGCATGCTGAGTCCCAATGATGTTATAGATTTACTTACAGGCTAAGGAGTGAAAACCTTTTGTGTGTTTGCTTTTCCCAGAATAGAAATGTTAAGATTTTAAGTAAGAATTAACATAATTTGACTTTAGCTAAGGCCTCTAGTCTGAGCTAACCATTACAGTGCCATGTAAAATCAATGGAAACAGATAGAAAATCCAGAGGCAATTTCCAGCTGCACTTCTGCTCCCCTGTATGTGATCACTGAATTGTCATATTATTTAGAAATCTTCCACCAACAAAACGTATCTTTAATTTCAACATAATTAAAGTGCTATTTTTCTCTTGTACCTCTTGTACAAATGAACCTTGGTCTGCACAAACAACATCTATCATGTTATATTTCCATATGCAYGGACAAAAATCTTACCAGATATCTGGGAATCAATAGCAAGGTGCTGGATTCCACTGCAAGTATCCAGACACCTGGGTCTTTTTGTGGGATCTTTATAATTATATATACTTTATAATTAATTCTGCTTTATTTTGACAGAAAAATGAAGTCTGTTAGCAAATCATACAGGGTAAATGACAAGCAGACCAGTTGTTTTGTTATTATAAATAAAAATTGCATCAACCTTCAAATTGCAGTTATTTTRAAAGGTATTTCTTAATATGGCTGTCTGCTGTGTGAATCACGGCCTGATCCTGTATCTTGGCAACTGCATTAGTTMCTTCATATCTGGCAGCTCTCACTGCTTGAGGAGATTGAGCAGATCTTCTCTAYATCCAGTCTCATTTTCCAGCTCCATTCTGATTGCCACACATGTGGAGCCTGCTGCTCCCATCGCTGAACCCAGCAATTGCAAGGAATTTATTCCTTGTTGCTGATGTTCTGAGTTTTGGAGGAAAACTACCATGAAACAAGGATTTGTTCAGTTAAGAAACACATCCAACTGTTCGAGRCACTGGGAGATGAGGATGAATAAGTAGAGTAACATTCCCAATTTGTGATTTAGGAGGAGTGGAACTTTAAAAACAGCAAATGAATGAAAGGAAGAAAAAAGAAAGAGAAGTAATTTTCCCCYTCCCCCAATCCCAAACAAAGCATCACCTGTCTCCAAATCAGTTTCAAAACATTTTTCATGCTGTTACTAGGAAAAAGAATTATTTGTCAAATAGAGGTCTGAAAAATCTCAGATATAGTTGTTTCTCTTCTAAATGATGAAGGCAGTAGAATGGAGATTAACTGCCTGCAGCTAGGAATCAGGTTGGAAAGGAAAGAAGCAGCAGAAAATTAAGAAGAGCTTTAAGTTTTCTGAAACATGCAAGGTTAAGCCTGCTATTAACCTTAATGTGCAAATGGCAGTTCTACAATTAGTATTAATCAAATTTCAGGAAGGGGCTCAAAAGTATTGACTTTATGATCCTATCTACTAATTAGCTCCTTCTATCTATGAAATARAAATATTTTCTTATTAAAATCAAAGTTATATCTACTAGCATTGGATTTGATCTAATGTCAGAGAAAATCTAATTATTACCTAAATAATAACTATGTAATCTCTTGGAAGAAATTTAGAAATAAGATTAAATGGTGTCATATCCACTCTGGAGGTAATATGACTAAAGTAGACATGGAGAAGGAAAAAAAAAAAAAAAAGAAAAACCATCCAGACACAATAGATCTGGACACAGAGAATGTCTTCCCCCTTCTCTGACACTAAATATTGTGATATGCTTATTTTTTCAAAGAACTGAGTTCACACTGGCAATGCCTGTGCTGATAAATGAGACTGCATCAAAGGTTCTGGGAATGATAATGCATTTATTTATAGGGGTGAACTCAGAACAAATCTCTGGCATGATTTTGCCCAAACCCAGCTGGCTCCCTCCTAAAAATTTCCCAGGCRAGTTTCAAAAGTTGGCACAGCCAAGGAAACTTTCCATRGGCAGTCTGCACATGGCAGRTGACAGMGCACCAGTTGGACTCGGCGCTGGASAATAGYCCTGGACATTTTTAATTTACCTGTGTGGTCACAAACTCCTCAGGGAAACATGGCATTCTCTAGAAATAACGTGAATTATAAAGTTGATTGACRGCATTAAGCAAGTTTTGGATCCCCTCACTCACTGCAGAAGATCCAAACAGACACAAGAGGGTGACARAAAGGAACTACTTGTCCTGGATCCCAATTAAATATCTTGTTGAGAGTGGATGCCCATTTCTAAATGMCTTTCTTTGTAATGCTGCTGGTTTACAGCAATACAGAAACTGCTGTCAAAGAGCTAGTTGCTTTTTTTCCCCTCATCCAGAATTCTTGTTAGTCTTGGAGTCAGACAGTAAAGATGGTATTTTTTCTGTTGTCAAATACAATCCATTCTAAGACTAGACCTGAATTTATTTTGTGACATGAAGAAAATTTATTAATTTTCCTTTTATCTCTGYTTCTGGAAATGTATCTCTTCTTAAATTAAAGTGTCTAAAATTTGCTAGTGCTATTTGATTTATTCCTCTGGGAAGAGAAGACGCACCCTGATACATTTTTAGATCTGACCACCACTGGAAGTGTTCAGTGCATAAAAAACATTTGCAGAATGCGTAGAGAAAAGTAATAGCAGTGTTGTGACTGGTGTGAATGGGGAATGAATGGAAATGTCTGCTCGTGTTTTGAAGACACCGAGATCAGCAGCTCATCACAATCCTAGCATGCAACAAAGTCCAACTTCACAGGTCACCCAGGTGGCAAAGGACTGTGAGCAAATCCTGACGACTCACRGAATGGGATGGAGACACAAAGGACTTCAGGCCCAAAGAAGTACAGAGAGGGGCCTGCAGAAATCAGCACACAGTTCCCAAACCAGGAGACAAGGTGAGGGCTCAAGAGATGGTATCCTGTCCTCCTAGGAACCCTGGACAGACCACCTGCAGATGTAAATYGTGGTGCTTGTGTGTGGAAGTGTCAGTGAAATCAGCAATGGTTTAAGGTCAATCCCCTTCCAGTCCTATTTTCAGGAGRCAGCTCCATAAGCAGAGAGGAGCTGGGAGCTCAGGGTGACCATACACAGGCAGCAAAAGTCCCAAGTAGCCACGCTCTGGGCAGTGGAATATATACATTTTCTTACACAGGCATTACAATAAGGCTCAGGGGATACCTTATGGCTCTCCACAATTATTGCTCTTTACCTGGATACAAGTCACATGAATATGGCCACAGAGATGCTCAGGGGGATGGAGCAGCTCTCCTACAAAGACAAGTTGAGGGAGGTGGGATTGTTCAGCCCAGAGAAGAGAAGGCTYCAGGAKGRCCTCATTGCAGCCTTGCTGYACCTAAAGRGGGCTTATAAAAAGGAGAAGGAATTTTTGTGTGGGCAGACAGGACAGGACAAGGGGCAATGGTTTTAAACTGAAAGAAGGCATGTTTAGATTAGATGTTAGGAAGAAATTCTTTACTGTGAGGRTGCTGAAGCACTGGAATAGATTGCAGGGAAGCTGTCAATGCCTCGTCCCTGGAGTGTGTCCCCACTGGGTGGGACATTCAGAGTGACAGCGTCTTTCTTCCTAAGTCATCATTATATGTGGGGGAGCCCTGCTCTCCTGGAGTTGGCTGACACCTGCCTCCCCATGGAAAGCAGTGATTGAATTCCTTGCTTTGCTTTTGCTTTATCTATTTAATTGTCTTTGTCTCAACCTATGAGTTTTTTCACTTTATCCTCCTGATTCTCTCCCCCATCCCGCTGAGGGGAGTGGACAAGAGGCTGCCTGGTACTTAGTTGCCCTCTGGGCTTAAACCATGACAAAGTCAGACAAAGAACATCAGTTATTAGAGGAAAGCTTATTATTAACAATGCCAACAACAACAAAAAAAAAAGCCCATGAAATAAATAAGATGGAGATTAAAGGGCAGCTATTATTACAGAAAAAATAGAAGTATAGCAAATCACATTTTTGTTCAGTTCTGTTATCTGCTTTATAACTTATATTTCCAATTCAACAAATGTAGAAAATAAATTCAGCAATGTACAGGGAAATGAATATAGAAAAAAATATAATCAGAATTACAGTAAAAAACTGGGGAGAGAACTGGAAACTTAAAACATGAGTAAAGAAAAAATCATACTGAAGTGTGTGAATGTGTGCTTACATACATTAACAGGCTGAGTGTGGGTGGTGAGTATGCCCATTGTAAACATGCATGGATAAACAAGATGCAAAGCMAAATAGGTTAAATCAGCACAAAACATCTTAGCAAACAGAACTGTCAGTTATTGCAAAAGGCTCAGGAATAACTCAAAAAAATCTTACCCAGAAAGATCGAGATGGAGTGAAAAAAAAGCATTCTTGGAAAGAAATACTACTAGCAATATGCAAGTTTTTATCAAATATTAATACAGCATCTGATACATGAGGAGGTGTTAACATTAAAGCATAATATTGAAATTACTAACATTTTTCCTTCTGATTTATTTTAGGAAAATAATCTTTTCTTCTTTTTCCTTTCCCTAGAATTCATTTACAAATCAGATATCTCATTTGTCATTTTCTTGTCCAAATTATTTTTACACTTCTTATTAAAAATTTATGATTTGGGCTAGGGTCTTAACTGGAACTATTCCTTACTTAAGGTTTTAGTGAGGTGGCAAGAGAATTCATTCTGAACGTGAGCTCAGTAGAGTTCATTTCAATTTATTGCTCATTTTAAGTGAACTAATCTAAATTAAAATCTCCTTGAATCAATACCTCATTTTTATCATAGAATATTCTGAGTGTATCACGCAAATCATTCAACTGCTCCTGTATCTGGCAAAGCTAAAATGGCTTTGTGGTGGAGATGGGCTTTTTTCCACCAAATGGACACAGACATAGAGGCCACATGCCCAAGSTGTACATCTCTCACAACATTAGCTCTTTGTATGCTCATCAGCCAGCATGCTCTTGCCATTTATCTCTGCATCATTACAGGATTATTCATATAAAATAGCAGTAAAATAATAATGATGTGCAGGAATTTTTACTTGGCATGGAAAAAAAGTAATTTTTTACCCCTTCAGCTTCCCATTTTAGACAGAAAATGAACAGCCAGTTTGTGTTGTTTGCAATCAGCTTTGTTGTAATCATTTTGTGACTGATTCTAAAGCTTTTGTTGTGGGGATGGAGTGAAAGAAAATTCTGAACAGATTTTGTTCTAATACTGCATCTTTATGGGAAGGTAATGACAGTTACAAAATAAGGTGTGGGGGGTTGCTTTTCTGTCAAAGGCCATAAAAAACTCTTTGGAGAGTTACTTGTSTCTTGTTCTTTTCATTATTCTTTTACGTTCTGCTTGTATTACATCGTCTACATTCAATTCATAAAATACAATAAAAAGTTTTTTTGTGCTTTCTACACACACAAATTGACATGGATGTGTAAAACAGTTGCTGCAAATACTTTATGTCTAGAATCCTGAATTCCCTATGTATTCCTTTCAGGTTTTTTTGCTTTTTATTTCTTGTCCTTCTCAGCTCTGCTTATGATTTTTCAAGTGCAAGGAACATGAAAAAAATACTTCAAAATGCTCTCATTCAGCAAAACACTTCAGGATGTAGGTGCTTCTCATTATAAGAATTGGTCCCTTGAAGTCCTTTAGAGTTAGATGCTAAGCTATCTTACTGGTTTTTGTGTTGGTGCTGTGGAGAATCCTCTGTGCATCAGCAACAGTCTTGAGTAGGTGCTTAATCTAAGCCAAGGGTAATTCTACTCCATTCCCAAAAATCAAGCACACACTTGGAGAGCCCAGAGGAACAAGTGACTGATGCTATGCCTACATCACTGCAATCAAATTTGTCCCCGGCCTTGGGCATGCCTCAATGGGAACTTGATGCWTTGGGGAAAAGCCAACCACATCCTTCCTCCCATCTCATACACCCCAGGAGGTGTTTTCTGACTGATTAGAGGGCAGGAAAGYCGTGTCACATCAGAAGATAAACGTGGTCCCAGCACTGGCTGCTAGTCACATTGCTGTCAGACAATTCGTGGATGTTAGAATCAGAAAGAGACCATGACACAAGGCATCAGTAGCATGAGATCACAGAGGGATTCACAGAGATTGACTGCAAAATGCATGAGAATGAGGGGCTCACCAWATGCAACATTCAGGGCCTCATTTTCTAAAATGCTCATGTGCARCCCAGCATCAGAGTTCCTTGCAGAATCACTGCTGTATGTTGGTGCTTGTGACTTTATGTCTGAGAAAACAGTGCACTGTAAATAAATGTGTGATTATGTGGCCACATTTTTTAAAAATCTCTTCAAAATAAACCAAAATAAATCATCTAAAGATTTCATGTCTATGAAAGCGTCTGCACTCAGAAAAGCTATTGCACTATTTATCCTTTAAAGTACCACTTACAAAGTCTACTCTTTTAGATCAATTGCCTCAGTTTTGAGCTCTTCCCTTAAGTGAAGGAATGGACAGTGTAAAGCTAAACCATGCCATGGTGTTGGAGTGTACACAAGTCTTTAACTATATCCTGTGGTTCACTGGTTCTCTTTCTTTCTCAAGAGCACATGGGTATGCTATAAAAGAGAGACTACTCACAGCTTCATGGAACTTGTTTTGAAAGAAAACATCAATCTCTGGAACTGACAGGTTTTATAAGAGCAAATCTGGATTTTCCAACACCTTGCAGCTTTACAACTGTTCTTCCATACTGCCAACCTTGGCTACCTTCTCTGGCAGARGAAATCTATTAGAGCCCAAAATAGAAGCATTTCCACCAGGTTTCTAAACTGCAGYTCCTCCATGTAATTGCTGTTGCCCCTAACAACCTTAAAAATGTGACAAATGACAGCACTTAGCCACCAAACAAGCTACATTTGAAATCTGAGAGGACAAGACTAACAAAATGTATGATAAACACCTTGTGTTGGTCCATRGGGATAAATCAGAAGCACAACCTGGTAGGTCTGTTCCATCTCTAACTGCTGCTGTGCTGTAACYAGGGGATTAAAATAAAGTGAAATTAGCACATCTCTGACACAGACCCTCTTTGACAGAGACTAGAAAAAAMCACACTATGGACTCCACTCTGCTTGTCTCTGCTTTGGCATTCAACTCAGGAGATCAAATTATTTCCAACATTATATCATATTAATATAGAAATAGTAAACAAGTTTATATGAAGAGATCCGATAATTCTTCTAAAACAAGTTATGCTTGTTTTCCCAGCTTCTGCTTGAAATTCCTAATGCTTAAATTCCCAATTCCTAAATGTTTCAGTAAAAAAAACACACAAAAAGGAAAAATAAGATCCTGTAATTTCTGGTCAGTTAAGGAAAGGTGAAGAGATGCCACCACACTGCCTTTTTGGGAGGGGGCCAGACAACCATCAGATCTTTAGTAGATAAATATTCTTGAAATTGGTTCCGCAGAAGAATAGGGAATACAGCACATTGTGCAAGTTGTCCCCAAGAACAGCATTCATAGGCATATATGTATTTATTTTATACTGTAAGATAAAAATGCTGGTTTAGGCAGACATCAGATTCAGGTTCTTACAGAGAATTTACTCGTCTGAGAAAGAAGCCTGACTTAGATTTCCTTCCAYATACAGTTGCATAAAATAGAATTAAACCTGCTGAGAAATGTAGAAGTGTAATCTTTCATAACATATAAACCTTTGTTGCAGCATTACAACTAAATCCTCTGAACAGCAGAAGATGGAATGGACTGTGGCATGACACACGTATTTACCTTTTTTCATAAGTCCTTCTCAAAACCTCTTGGATGATCTGATACGAAAAGTAATGTATACCAAAGCAATGCGTTAAGGAAAACTCCTCTCCAGCATGAGGAATCTTCATACGGGCCAGGAAGGATCTTGATTAACTTCAGAAGACAGCTTTCAAAAAAAAAGGCTGGTAAAAACTTTTGAAAAGTAGGCTACTGGAAAGGTAAGTTTAAAAGTGTGCTGGTCCTGTTTGTTTAAATGAAGTGTGTCTTTCCTCTTTGGGAACAGAAAAGTTTGAAGATCCCTCTATCTCTGTGGAACCACCTTCACTCCCCTTTCAAAATGCAGTATTAAAAGCTGTCACACAGTGGGAAGAATAGTGCTTTACAAAGTAAGAAACTGTTTCTTCCTCATCTGGCCTGGGGTAAAAAGAAATGTCAATATACATGTAACTGCCAGCTGAACCTTGAAAGGCTGGGAGCTCTGGTTTGGCAGCAGAATCACTCTAGTTCAAAGAGGCAAATATGTTGTGGTCTTACTGCTTTAGGCAGACCTATTTATCAGTGTTAGTGATAGGATCACACAGAGAAACTGGGCAGGCATTCAAGAATCAGAAAGCCATTTACCATCTCGTCTTGTGTGAAATAGCGGCTTCTGAGCAGCAGTAAATGGGGATCAGTTGTCCTTGCTAAATCTTCTGAGACCCTCCTTGTTCCCAGCCCTGTTCATGAAGAGTATTACCTACTTATTTTAATTACCAGAGAGAACCATAGGTGTTACTGTTGGGGCTTTGGTTTTATTCTACTGATTTCAGAGCAAAGTTCTGAAATAAAACACTTGACATTTCTGTTTGGTCTGGGAACAAAACCAGAGAGCAACCAAAAACCTGTGATCTGAGCAAACCTTGAGTATGAGACTTTATCTACATCAAGGATGGAGAAAAGTCACCATMGGCATGAGGGATGGGAGCTGAAGGTAAACCTTAAACTTGTATTTTGGACACCAAAGTTCAAAAGTGTTCCCATAAGAGCTTTCAGCTCTCTTCTCAGAAGGAAAAAGGTCTAATGGTGTAAACATTYTGAAATTTCAGGCAAGCCTTAAACTGGTAATATCCTTTGATAATTTGAAATTTGCACCTCCTGCATTAGGATGGCACCAGAAAACCAAGCCACCAGCCAGTTCCTCCATTCCAGCAAGGAACCACAGACCYTGCCAGGGGCTCATACTTGTGCCAYCCTTGTTCTTTTGTCAAGGGTGGCCCAACCAGGGCAGCAGGTTTTTCCGATGCAGAACAAAGCCACAGTGACAATTCAGATGTGTGGTTTATGGTTGTTCTTCCTTCTAGTCAAAATATTTAAACCGATCGTCAGTGAATTTCAGTCCTAGTTCAAGATTGAATAAACAGCCTGAAATTTTGTCTTATACCAAATGTTTAAGCAGAGAGATTTTCTGTCACTGCTCTTTGTCACTGCTGTTGTTACTCATTACAGTGCTATTTTCATAGGCAAGGCATGTATTTTAACTGGATGAATCCTGTCGATAGTCCAAGGTTCTATACTCTCTTCCTTCACACATCATTCAGTACACAACACAAATCGGACTCCCAAGTAATTGCAGCCAGGCTTTATTTCTTACACAAAATGTCATGAGTAAAGAACTGCATTGCCATTTRTTTGATATTCACTCACTGCTTTGTTATTGACAATTTTTTCTCACAAATTATTTGGGACTGTAGCAAATTATACCAACATTCACTTCTGTGTCTGTGTAAGTGAAATTGTTCAGGGACTAAGATGAGGATTTTCAATGTCTGAAATGCTTAAGGAATTGAAAGTGACAGAGGAGTTATAAAAATACATTGTTTGTCCTTGAGATAAAGACATGATGTCCAAGTGACTGACTCAATACAYGTCTTTCCTGTCTCTCACCTTCCTAAAGATTTAACTAGGATTGACATCAATATAAATCTGACCCTGTTTCTCAGGCCTTATGGGATTTAGAGGATGTGTGTAGAGAATGGATGTGATACTCAGGGGATTCTGTCTATGACTCTGCATAGAAGACACCCTATTTTCAGCCAAGAGGTTGTAGCTGTGSAATTATTCTCCTCAAAAAATGATGTGAATGTAGCAAACATGTCTAGACCAAGTGACCTGAGCAAGGCCTTCCTCCTGTCATGTTTTATAKGAACACTTGATATCCAGCTATTATCTGAGAAGGATACTCCAAGTACCTTCTCCTTGGGCCCTCAGAGGGTTTGTGCATGAACTGAGCCCCTCAAGACACTGCACTGATTGCTCCAAGTGTAGAAATGTCTTGAAGAAAAGTTTGAGCTCCCTAAGAGAACTGCCAATGACATATCAGTGCCCTCATGGTATGTGGTTGACRAGTGGGAGCTCTGAAGATGCCCACACTTTTGGCAGTAGTCAGGTGGGAATTTGTGTCTTGTTGGTTTGCAGCTGAACTGTCTGCTACAGTTCCCTCATAACAAACCTTCCAGACCAACAGTTTCTCCTTTTTCACGGGAAAGACTGAGGAAATGGCTGTACCCATAATTCTCTGCCTTTTATTATTTCCCATGTTGCCACCCAAAGAAATGATGAAAAAGGCAGCTACAATTTATGGTATGCCGAAGGCCCATCTGTGGGAAGCTAATTGTTTTTCCTCAGCCACTTCCATGTTTATTTTCTTTTTCATCATCTCTATAACTGTGTTTGAACCAGAGGCCATGGCAATCATGGCAACCACCCACACTGACAGCACATGCTTTTATTTTTCTTGGCAACAATTATTTATCCAACTTGTCAAGTTGCTGATGACATTGAAAGAGCATCTGTTTTACACTGTCTGCATCACTTAATGCAGAAAGACACAGTTCTCTGGCCCATTTTATTGACTCTTGTGACATTTCCCTCTATTAAAGTTTTCTGTTCTTGGCATCTAATATTTTTCTTGGCCTTGGCTTGTTAACTGCATCTTTGTTCATTTTATTACCTTATTTGCTGCTGCTAAGTAACAATTTCATACCAGTTTCCAAATCCTTCCATTGTTCCTTGTGCTGCCTTGGAGCTTTGCAATCTGCACATACTCCCCAGAGCAATGGTTTACTTGATCTGCAATAAGTCTCTGATAAAACACAGAATCACTTGGAAAATAGTTTGAGACTGCTGTGCAATAGGTAAAAGATTGACAATAGAGGATAGTGAGCCAGCTGTACCTGGTGTTGCTCTGCTGAGTAGTTTGACTCAGGAATATCACAGTAATGACCACCCTGYGTTCCAAAGGTTCCCAGGAGAATGAGATTATGGCTTAGACATTAAAGTCCTCTGGTCTCAGGAGATGTTCTGTTCAGATGATAGCRTTGCACAACTTGATGCTCACCTCAATTTAAATCTTTTGGGATCCACATTTCTAATCTTCTCTCTATCTTACCTGAAGGACAGYTTCAGAGAAGTGTAGGCAGTTGGGCTCCCTGGTGGGCCACAGCAGTGGTGGCTCCTCTTGGTCCTGTTTTTTTTCACCAATGAGTTCACCTTCTTGGAGGAGAGAGTCTGCTTCAAATCATTCCCAAASGAAGAAAAAGTGGGCAGAAAAATATTTTCTTTTCCAGAAAAGTATCTCAGCACTGCTGTTGCTGAAGGGCATTGTTGCTTCCTCTAGTGAATTTATTTCCCYCTGGACTAAGTACATCGAAACATTTAAACACATGAGTGAATGAATCTAGTTAGCAAGGTGCTTACTGTGAAGATAGTGAGGAAGTATTCCAGGACTTGGTGTGTGATATAAGAAAAACAGCAAGCTGTCTGCAGTGCACTTTCTGGAACATTTCACTGAAAAAAAAATGGCCGTCTTACTGAATCTGRCRTATTTTGTTGAGTACCTTCTTCTGSACCAGAAGTCTTGTATTTCAGCCATGTCCAGCACCCTCTGGAGTACTCACAATGCTTGTAGTTACTGGATTTGGGATCCTTACTGATGTATCCTCTAAGGAGAAGCACATTYCCCGAATTCCTGCTGGATCCACCGCATGACTGGACAGTCCCACCGGGTTCACAAGTTTGCTTGTACTGACATACAGAGTTGTTTGTAAATATAACGACACTGCAGGTGAAATTCTGTGTTTAGACCCAAACTCAGTTACAGCAGACATGCAGATGTCAATTTGTCTTTCAAACCATAATTTGAAGCATTTGCTTTTGATGTTTTAAACAAATCCCTTTCCCTCYTAATGGGACCATACATCTTAGATTGCCTTAARATAAATGTGTTTTTATTCTTTGGYGAACTGCTAACAGATTGAAARTTTTKGGGTTTTTTTAGAAATRTTAAACAACAGATGACTAAAGACTAAAAATAAATAGCTTTCTTGGTTAAGCATTGTTCTTGAGGATCAATATTATATAACTACTTGACCTCAGTAGTGTTATATGTCAATCTCTTTTAAGGTTCAGTGTGGCATTCAATATGTGCCTMGAGCATTTGATATTCAAGCTTAATCTGCCACACTGTAAATCACATACATGTGTGATTCTTGGTAAATTAATGAAATTTTTTCCTTGATTGAAAATAATTGGAGTGTCCTTGGACTTGCAAAAGAGACTAGACCTATTAAATATAAACCAGAARTGAGCTATACCACTCATTAGTCAACATAATTTGGTAGATTTCTGTGATTAAAACTTAACAGTCTCCTGAGAAAATTCCACCATGAGAAGTGACTCTATTCCAAGCCCCTTAGGACACGTCTGTGCAGGAAGGAGCAAACTGCACCACATTCCCTCTGCTAACACYCTGAAATGGCCAGATACAATCTAGCATGGGCCCAAAAGCAGCATTGCTGTGGCACTGTGCCCAAGCTGGTAAATCCTGCTGGCAAGACTAGGACCAGATACAGAAGTGGGCTGGTGCTGTGCCAGCACTTTCCTCTCCTGGGCTCACAGTTATCTTCTCTCCAAGGTATTTCCTCTGTGCTCCCACATTTTGTTAATCATGGGTGCTGCTGGCTGCACRTGGCTCAAACACTTCAGCAAGGAGATTGGTCCCCTTCCCTGGACTCTTTGGCTCATGCTGCATCCAGGCWGCTCTGCAGCCATATCTGCAAGATCACATTTCCTGCATGTACACACTGGCACATCACACCTTGATAACTGTGCGTGGATGTTCCCTGTAAAGCCACACGGTCCATGTAGGCTGCCCAGACATCTCTCATGCTGGAATGGCTGCATCAGCACATCAGCAGCATTCCCTCATCCTCCCTCCCTCGTCCTTCCCTGCCTGGAAGGACCCTCCATCAGGTTGCCTCCACTGATGGGTAATGTACACAGCCCATCTCCAAACCCAAGCCTCTCCCTGCCCAAAATACCAATCAAGGTCTTTTGCCACTAGAGAGCAGGGGCCAAGTGTAACAGTCATTACAAGACCTTTTTGTCACTATATAGCCCAAACATAACACTCAGATTATTGCATATATGTATTTCAAACAGGATCTGTCTTTAGTGGGAGAGAAAACATTTTTCTTTCAGAGCCCAACATCCGTGGTGCCTCAGGCTTTCCATCTCTGKTTTTGCCAACAGTTTGACCTTTCATTCCCACATGCTACAGTGCCAGGCTAAAGGGAAAACAGCCAGGACTCCCATGGAGCAGCCCCACTCCTGAGCCAGCTCATTGTCTGGTYGAGGCTGCTCGTGCCACCCACTTTGTGCTGCTTTCTGCTCTGCTGCACACCCAGAGCCTGCCTCCCTTCCCATCCTGGCGTTCACAGTGGGTCCCTGCGCAGGGATCTTTTCCCAAAAAAGGACTGCCAGGGAGGCACAACCTTGCAGTGCAGGTATCCTAATGAGATGTCTGGCACTGTCTTCTCCAGATGCTGGCACCAGAGAGCTCCTCYATCAGGAGTTTCTGCTCAGCCTCAGGTACAGGTATTCTCCTGACAGTGTTTCCTGAGACTTGCTGAAATATTGTAAAGCTGAACATGTGGAGGCAAAGCAAATCCCAGCTGTCTGAACCCYAACTTGGTTTCTTCTTTCCAGTGCCTCGCTCTACATACCCTTCCTCACCCTCCTAAAAAATACAGTCCTGTCTTTCCAGGATTTTGGATACTTTTATGGTCATGCAAGTGCTTTTCCTTGGGCACAGATTATGGGCCCATGACCTGTGTGATTCACCCCACACACCAACCATATTTAGGTTCTTCACAGAAATAAAGTATAAACTGTAATTCTGGGCTCTTAAAGGTGAGATTTTTCCTCTGGGGGACACTATATCATGAGACCACAAAGTTTAAGATGGAAAATAAAGGCTTGGGATGAGGGGCATCTGGGGTACATGTTACCCCACAATATGCCCCAAGCATCATTCCTGGAACTRCCCTCGGATCCTGCTGTTTAAACAGAGGAATTGATTTTCAGGACTGCCCCAACTGACCAAAGCAAACTGTGATTGTCACAATTTCTAGTGAAAAGAGGGTCAGTCTTAACTGATGCTAGCTTAAATAAATTTGGGTTGAAAGATTTATACTGCAATGAACTTTTCCAATAAATCCTTTCTGTTTGTAGCAAATTATCATAAAACCCTTTGGACTTCTGTAACAATAGATAATTTTATTTTCTTATTATGGCTGTACAATTTATTTGTTAACAGATATGYAAGGAATTATTTGAGAGCAATATATAATGTCAGGGATTTAGCAAGACCATTCTCCACACATTATGTGGTGAAACAAACAACTAGAGGGATGGGSGTTGGGAAGGAACCAGAAGGGAAAAATGCATTTTTAAAACTTGATCGTTKTATTAGGTGGCACAGACTTTCCCCTTAGAATATGAAGCATCAGGGCTTTCTGAGGTCAGAAAATGACCTGGCACCATGAACCCATTAGCTGGAGGCAGATTTTAAATGCATTGGATTGACATGAAGGTGAATTATTATGGTAAAGAACTGTGGATAAACTATCCACAAAAAACAGAGTAGGCACACACTGAACTCTGTCACTTAAAGTTACACTGGTCCTTTACTGGGTACCAGGGATGGGATCAGCATTGCCAAAGCCACCAAAGCCACTGTRACTRTGCTGGGAGTGGTGTTCTGGAAAAKGAACACAACAGTGGCAAGAAGACAGAGATGAGAGGAACAGATACGAGAGTAACCACTTGAAAGAGTCCCTGCAACTGGTGTAGGAAATTTTATGGAAACGACACATTATCTCTSCAAGCAGTACAGATATTCAAGCTGCCATAGACTTGAATGAACCTGGGTCATGATATTCCCTGAAGCTGGCTAAGGTTCTGTTATTAATTTCAGTGGTACAAGATTGAATCCTGGAGTGAGTTCTGTGCAGAGGAATGTGAATAGAAGGTGCTACAAAAAGAAATAAAGCAAAACATAGAGGAATTTTTGAAGTGCCTTGACTCATGGCCCTGAACATGAACTTTGCATTATTTCTCAGCACACAAGCCATGGAGTCAGCCAGGCCCCTTCAGCCCTACTCTTGGCAAACGAGTCTCAGTATCTCATTGTACATGGAAGTCAAACCCAGCCCTCAGAAGTACATTCACATGTGTAGTTCTCAGCCCAAATTAGGCCCCATGCATTCTCTCTAGTCAGTGAAAAGAGAAAAGCTTCTCCACAGTTCATGTGAAACACCCAAAGGAAGATCCTGCTTTGTCCACCTGGATGGTTTGTGGAGAGTATCCACGGTTTTCAAAGATGCTTCAAAGACAGAATACAAAGAGCTACCTTAGAGGTTTGCGGTCCATAATCTTTTGCAGAGGCTTCTCCCACATTGCTAAAAAGGTTGAAAATTCTTATGTTGCATGGCATGTATGCTGGTAATGACTTCTGTGGCATGACTGCTGACCACAGAAGAGCAGCATTTGCTTGGACCAAAGGTCTTCCTAGCCTGATATCACCCTTTTAACAGCCCTTTTAGCAGCCCTTTTAGCAGCCATAAAGAGACACTTGGGGAAAAGTTAGACCACAGCAAGCATGTAAGGTATTTCCCTCTATTATTCTGTCAGTCTGAAGGCATTGTCAGAACAGGACATCCTAATCCAAATATGGGTTTATGTGTGGTCTTTTTCTCTTCCATGGGCACGTGCATTCTCCCCAGAATCTAGAGTAATTCATTTTACACAACTGTAAAATCAGCACCAGCTCTGCAAAGTGAAGATGTGTCAGAAACTGTCCTGGCCAGGAAGCAAAGTTAAGTGGGGATGATTACGAGCCTGCTTGTTGCATAGACAAAAGAATTCATCCTCTTCTGAAGGTTTTTTTTGGAAACTTTTTATCTGCACTCAGCCTTTCAGACAGGCTGTGGAAGCCATGTGCTGGTCTTCCTCTATCTGTATGGTGAATAACAGTGCTACAAGAGAAAAATATTGATTTTGCTGGCCTGGGAAAACTGCAGCTCTTGTGGAAATGGATTCCTTTCCATGTCCTCTCATAAGAGATGTGGAAGGGAGCTGGCTGCCTAAAATAAACAGATAAAGAAGTAGATAAGGACCCTCTGACAGCTAGGAACTAAGAAATCCACATTAAAACTGAGAAGTTTATTTCAGGAGGTTGAACTTCACTGGGAACTTGCCAGGAGAGTGAAAATCAGGAAATCTTGGAGAYTACTGCAACAAAGAGAAAAACATCAGGTTACTTCCAGGTAATTGGATATGGCCATATAAAAAATACTGTATTAATAACAGATACACACAGCTATTCCAGAATTCATTGCTTGACTTCACTAGYTTCATCCAGCCATAGCTCTCCATGGTTTAAAATATGAGTGTAAGAAATCAGAATAAGTGACTCTYACTCTCAGCCATACGGAAGCCTGAAGAAGCACCCAGCCCAAAATATTGTCATTCCCCAGAATAAATACTGTAGATCTTGAAAAGAATTCAAATAATAATAATTGCCAGCATAATATATTCTCTTACACAACTGTAGAAATAAGATAGCAGAGTTGTACTGTGGTCCCTTTGAAAACTAAATAACTTGCCAAAGTTACTTCACAAAACTCTGAAATATGTATCAGGAAGGCACAACATATAAAAAAAGCAATACAGGTTTCCCATTAAAGTTTTTCTATCCATAAAGTGCCAGAGGCTAAACTGCATGAAATWCTCACTGAAAATCCCCTCATCGGTCTTTTCTTTGTCATAGCCAGAACACTGAACCGCAACTGTTGTATTTGGCAAATAAAATTAGAGCTGCAAGTGAATTCAAAATATCTATCACTAAGACAATTCAACTGATCGTAAATTGAAGCTKCATGAGCAGGCTGGAGAGAACACTKGTCTGCTGCTATAATAATTATTGCACACAGGCATTTCAGCAGGGTGTCAGCTCTACAGGCATCATTATAGACCTCTCGCTGGGATAGCTGACCTCAAGAACTTGTCACTGTTGCTGGTYCATGGAAATAACAGACTTACATTATAAATAAACTTCCTTTTTAATGAATAACAGCACATTTTGGAATTCTAGATACATAGGGCTGAGAGAGACCTGGAGGGGATCACTTTGTCTCTCCTCTTGCTCTGAGACAGACATGCCTGAAAGATATTTGTTTTAGCTGCTTTAAAAGATCTCCAGTAAATGGGATTTCACAATTCTTCCAGCAAGTGAGTCTGCTCCAACATTTAACTATTCTTAGAAAGGAACAACTTTTTTCTTAATATACCAGTATCAAACTGGACTGTTTACTGATTTGAAATAGTCCATATGACTGCAAATTTATGCCAGTGTGTCCTCCTGGGTTTATGCTGTCTTAAAGAATGCAAGTTCCAAGTTAAAGTGCTTTTCTAATTGTCAGTTTATGAAACTTACCCTTCATTTCTGAAGGTCAGGCTGGAATCTTACAGTCACAGAAACCATGAGCACATTAACATGCACAGTCTGGTGCCATAGCGAGAAACCAAATTGGCTGGCTGGGGGTTATTGATGATATTGCAAATCCGAACAAAAGCTCAGCTCAATTTTAAGATTGGAGTTTAGGTTTTAGACTGGAGTGGCAAATCAGTATTTATAACACAGACACAGAGAAAATTGGATGTTATTCAGTAACCTTTGGAGTAAACACTTCKACAAATAAGAAAAATAGCTTCATGATTTAAAGTTTTTAAAATGCTTAGTTTAACCAAATAATCTGTCAACATGAAATTCTGGAAATATGACAAAAAACTAAGTGTATAAAATCATAAATAGGATAAAATTATCTTCAGCCACTGCATTCTCATCAGTTATAGCATAGGTAGCTCTTCATTTGCAAACTTCCTGAATACACAATTCTGAAAGCAATCAAATATGTCCTGAGCAATGCTACATGCTGTCACACAGGCCAGACCAACAATAGAGAGCTGATTTCATAGCTGAAAAATAATTCACTTCAATAAGCAGTTTACATAACCATTTGACAAAGACTAACAAATCTRCTTCACCAGCACTGCTGCTGGTGGCAAGCAGCAGATTACCACCAATAAACAACCTGACAGCAACAACCACCCCTAATGGGTGTKAGAGACATGAGGAAAAGGCTTAAGAGTCAGCTGCTGGTTTGTTCTGGGACAAACTAGGAGTTAAAGAATCTCTTTCAACATCCTTATGATGACCAAGTCCTCCTCCACATAAATATTAGCATCTCTCTTACAAGGACAGGTTGAGAGATTTGAGCCTGTTCRTCCTCTAGAAGAGGAAACTGAGAGGGGACCTCATCAATGTCTATGAGTATTTGAACAGAGGGTGTGAAGAGAATGGAGATATTCGAGAGCTGCCTGGACACAATCCTGTGCAAGGTGCCCTAGGATGATCCTGCTCGAGCAGGGAGGCTGCACCTGATAATCCACTGTATTCCCTTCCAGCGCTGCCCATTCTGTGTCTGTGACTGTGACTGTGATGTGACTGAAGGAACACTGTACACTGCTGCAATTCTCAGAGAGATCTGGTAAATCATTACAGATGTAATTACTGTGGTCAATGCATATTGAGAATACACTGAGAACACAGATTTAAGAAAATGTGGATCTGGAACAGAACTTTTAACATGTGAGGCATGACATGAAGCACATGATACCGTGAGCAGCACTCACGGAGCTCCATGTATTTGATATACAYCAGCTATTTCCCCAGCACAACTAAACACCACATTTAGTTGGAGTACAAGTGTGCAACAGTATTAAACAAAACATGGGTTATGGGGTCTTTCCCCTTGAGAAGGAGGAATAAGAAAAGTACCTACTAGCTTTATMGTTTTCTATGTGATATTTCCTACAAATTACAATTCACCAATTAATTTTGTCTCCATGAAAAAATTATACAAAAATCTCACCTGTTATGGTTTCATGACTTCTTATTTATTTTATTTCTTGAACAAGAAAACAGTGGTTTGCTAATTCTCGATCAAAGAGGATACCTGCTACTATATTCAAGTGCCATGATTTCTGGGTCCTGTTTCTTTTTTCTAGATGTGAAGGAATATTTTCTATGCACGAATGAGTGAGCCAGTCAGAGTTTTAAAATGGAAGCCATTCACCCTGGCTYCCACACAGTGCTAATTGCTCTTCATGGAAAGCATGAGACAGTTTTCTATTAAGAAACAGCTGATACATTTTTCTCACTCCCAAATTTACTTCAAAAGATTGAAGTGATTGAGAAATATTAATTCCTTCTTCCCCACCCTTCAAAACACTCTCTGCTCTACAACCCAATTTATGACAAGAACTACCCCAGAAATTATCCAGGTTGGGTTAGAAGGACCTCCAGAATATGMTACCATGGTATGGTGGACTTTGAAACCACTCTTGGCAGAAACTGGTAAAAGTGATTAAAAACTGGGCTTTGTGATTTCATTTCTCTCTTTTTCTCTTCTATCTCACCAGAAGAACACTGAATTAGACATATACTTGTATAGCTAATGAGAATGTCTACAACCATATTTAGAAGCGTAATTATTTTCGACAAGAGATGAAAGAGCCTCTGTTTGGGCATGGGTTTGAGGCTTAACCTAACCACACTSTGGTGGGACTTGGATTTCCTTTTGTGTTGATTTACACGACGTGGTTGAATTCTTTTGACCTGAAGCTCTGCAGTGCAAGTCTGATGAAATTTTGCTACTTTAATGTACACAGTTATAAGTGAGTTGGCTTCTGCTTATAAATAAAAAAAAAATAAAAGAAAGACTGAACAGCAGTAAGTAGAAATGGTWTTGGTGGACATCCACTCCTTGCAGACATGTCTCACCTAGTTATTCTGTTATCATGCAGTTATTTATCTTCTTYATACTATCTGCCAAGTGAAGGACAGATGGAAACCCACCTGTGACTTCATTACTCTGGATTTCAAAAGGGGAAATCAAGGAAAAATTATGGAATTATTTGTAAAAAGAAAAGAGATGATTTAAAGTACAAATATTGGCTGTTTCTCATAGTACAATCAACTATTTCAACTGCATAAAAAATGCAAATAGGTGATAGACTAGCAAAATTTTGATTAGCTTTAGTCAGGCCTTGCTCCAGTTCTCACTGAATTTAGGAGCACTATCTTTGCTGGGTGACTGCAAATCAAGTGTTGAATATCTCTCCCCTCATGRAGCCCCCTCAGTGCACACCTGACCTACAGCAGGAATCTGCAGTTGTACTCAGCATATTTGCAAACAGGAAAACACTGCCCATGCAGTGAAAAACATGCCAACGTTTTAGAATACAATAGGAGAGGGTATATCAGTTGAAAAGGACCTAGAAGGATCCTCTAGTAAAACTACACAAGCAATTCAGGGCTCACCAAATTAAAGCCTGTTATTAAGGGCCATGTCCAAATGTCTCTTAAATATTGACAGCTTTGGGGTATCAACCACCTCTCCAGGAAAGRAAKTCTGTTCCAGTGTCTGACAACTCTCTTGGTAAATAAATGGTTCCTAAGGATAGTATTATGTRGGTTGCCTTAAAATATCCCATATTCTTGACAGATTACTTGACTTTTCCCTATTTCAATTTTCTTTTCCTGTCCTCCTAAAAAGTCTGTTGAGTACGCACAGAACTGTAACCAGTCCTGAAGCTTCTTGTGACTAATCTAATTGAGGATAATCTAGCAAAGAAATTCCATTCTCTAGGCCAGCTCTCACATGTGAGAATCATTCCCCATCACTTCTTTAATATCCTGCATTGACACATTGGCACTCTGACTCAAGGAAATCAGAGTCATCAAAATGATCAGGTCAGTCATCAGGTATCTAGAAACAGTTTTGAACTATTTTCTTTTCCCCTGCTCTACATCCAATAATTACACATRCTAACAAATAGCATGACCTTTAAATAGCTAAACTTAAACACACTCGGAGTGAGCCTTTCTTGCCTTGCTCCCAAACCTCAGCTCATTGATTTTTAAAGCATATAAAATAAATGGAATTCTGTGAGGTTAATGCTAAGATGCAAAAGAGATTGGCTCAGTTGCAGGAACAYTCACAGCCTGTTCTTCATGCTGTCAGTCAAAGCAATTTTATTCTAATGCAAAGTACGTGTGTTCTCGTGCCCTGGATCCCCACAGGTCCCCTCTGTTATGGACACCAGAGGTTCACCTGCTGTCTCCAAATGTCCATCAAGCTGGAGAGGTTTTTGGTGATGTGGAATATCTAGTGGTTCCCTCCACACCAGCTATCCCTTTAGGACATTGACCTTCAAACCAGATTATCAAACTAGGAGTTTTCTCCCCAATAGGCACAGTCTTGTTGGTATTTGTATGGGATAGGAGTGCCTGAAATGAGCAGTAGAAAGTTATGTGTGTCCCACCTGGGACTGCCTGTGGCTGGAGCCCTCATTTGAGATGTAGGAGACAAGGGTAAAAGTCCTTTCTAGTCCATTCTAGTCCATTCTAGTTCCTACACCACGGACTGATGTGAGCTAGGGTTTCAACATGAATCTTCTTTCTCACGCAGTGAGCATTTTGAACATTTAATTAATTTACAGATTTGCACATTTGCAAGAATAAAGGTGGTTAGTCAGGGCATTTCTCTGAGACATGGGATCAATCAACTAGAACAGAGATTTTAACCTGAATTTCCTGTGTGATTTAAAAACTAGGATGCTGATTGATCTCAGCAGCATTCTCCATCCCTTAACAAACCCCTCTTAGACATGTCTCAGRATTGATTCTTCAGTGCCTAAATAGCCTGGGAATTAGCCATTACAAAACTGCAATTAGGTTTTGACAAGGCCATTTAAAACTAACCTCCTCTGAGAGCCGAGAGCAGGTAAAATGAGAAGAAAACAATGATGCCCCAGTGCTTCAATCAGGTTTCGTTTTAGCTCTGAAAGCTAAATGAATTTGCAGCATGAAGGGTTTTGCTCAAACTGTTGCCCATAAATTTCTTAGGTTTTTAAGCAATCCCTGTTTCCTACTACTTTCTCTCTAAACTGTCTCCGGCATTTCACCCCCTTATATGTATTTCTACAGGTGAGAGTTTGTTATCCTAAAATAGAATTCAAAACTGAATGTCATAACCAAATATTAATACAGGGARCTTCTAAAAACTGTCACAGGAGCTTTGGTTGGCTATGACTGTCAGTTTTGAGTATTACATAAATGACTCATCTTCCCTTCTAWGTCATTGCTCTTCTGACTCCATGTTGAAATCAGATGTCACTTATACCCTGTCCCATGAGTATTTYAACCATGATTCAAAACCTCTTTATCACCAATGTCAGGAAAGTTYCAAGCAAATTCCATGTAACCTGCATAAATTACATTCTGTTCCACTTCACTGCAGTTTCTCAAGGTTTTTCAGTCTCTAGGAATTAGRACCTCTATTAATAGGTAATAAAATGTGCTACTTTAGTTTGCATCATTTTCCCTTGTTCACATTTAACAATGTTTCAAAGTTTTGTCTGATACAAACAGAAATTTTCTTTTGCCTGTGTTAGTCTTCTTGAAATCAGAATGAACAGATGTTCACTCCTAACWCATTTTGCTCTTATATTGTGATTTCCTTTCTACTTTGCAAAAAAACATATCCCTTATTTTACAGCCCCTAATTGGGCAGACAACACTGTAACTTGTGTGGATTAATCCTTTCCTGCAGTCCCAGTGGGGTGCTAGCCAGTCATTCACTACGTTAAATGCAGGGCTGTTCTGCAATCAGTTATTAATAGAGCTCATTAGCTCGGAGGTGTTTGTGACAGGGCTGCAGAGCACTGGTACAACACAGGAAATCTGGGATGCTGCATGAAGGAAAGACACGTGGAACCACCCAGCCATGTGCTGGGATCGGAGGCAGCAGTTTTTGCAGAAGGGAGCCAGGACTGTGCTGAGGGCAGAGTACATGGGCTGAGTGGCAGCGGTGGCACATCACAAGGGATGGTCCCAGCAGCTGCCAGAGCAGAGAGATTGGACTGGATCATCTCCAGAGCTGCCATCCAACCTCGCCTGTCTTGAGAAAAGCTGTCCCTTGCCAAACATCTCAGAGCTGTTGAGAATGYTGATATGCCAGCTTAACTCTCCTGCTGAGCATTCCAGACTGGTCAGAGTCCAGGAAAACAGTAAAACACACTCAAGCAGCATTTTAGAAAATGGCCTCTAATTCACGGCACTTATTTATGACTCACCTCAGGGTACTGTAGGTTGCAAGCACAGTGGAAACTGTAAAAGTTTTCTAGTTTTAAAACTATTTTCTTTTAATAAATTCTGCTTATGTAGCACTACAGGTATTAATTTGTTTGCAGGARGCTGTTTGCATGCTGTGTACGACTGCCTGCAGCATCCCTAGGTGAAGAACCTCTGAAATTCAGAGACATGCAAATGACTCTGAGGATACAGTAAACTGCCTAAGAAYGCAGGAATTGTAGATTGCTACCCAGGGTAGGTAACAATGAATTTTGACACACGAGAGAGTAAGAAGTACTAGGTTGGGGGACCACCCCACCCTATAACAATGAAAAATTTATTGTTGTCATATCAGCCACCAGGATATAATAGGGAACTRAAGTTGTGTAAGACTTTTAGATTATGCCAGTCTCGGTCCTTTTCTTTCCCATTTTTGTGATGAAAGACACCTAAAGAATTTTAAGATACATCCATATATTTGGCTACCACAGTCATCCTAATTAGTTTTCAGGGCAATCTTTTCCTGTATAACCTTTAGAAACAGCACCTTAAGATCTTTATCCCCATCTAATTGATATCTTGAGTCTTTATAGCATCTTCAGTTATGTTCAGACACRTATATAAATATGGACTGAATTTTGGCTCATGCAGAAGAGAAAAATATTTTTCCAATCCATCACAYTTCTTCTGTGCAACAGAACCATGCTAAACTTATTATAGTTCAACCAACTTACAGGAAAAAAAAGCATATTAATTAAGAAACTTTACAACAAACACAAACATAAAAGATTTTTCATCCTTAACAAAGTCTCTTACCAAAACCTCCATAGGCACCTGGCTCCATAAGAAATACCGGAATGTTTAGAGATGAACAAAAATATTGTAACAATGCAGCTTTTCATCAGAATTTGCATATTTACAGAGTAGGAAGTATTAATTGAAACATATCAGGTTTTATAGACTTTCAGCAAATTAATTCCTGCTGGTCYAACCTCAAGTTAAATATCGTAGAAGCTGCAGCACCAGTGGTATGAGTATCCTCAATAAAACTAACAATTTTGGCACTTTCATTATTGTCTGCTGAAATCAAGCAAAACACCAACTTCACGAGACACAGACCTAAAAGGTCTGGGAAGGTCCCTTCTGACAAAATCTTGGGAATTTTATGTTTCTTTTTTAAATTCAGCCTTTCAAAAAACAAGATTTCTTATAATGCTGTCACACTGCTTTCTCACAAGCACTAATACTTGACTTTGCACTGCATTGAACAGAGATCCTGTCCAGAAATTACCAGGAAACTGCATTTAGTTCCCATTGATGCTGGCATTTTTGTCTGAGTGTAAAACTCAGCATTAAACTAGGAAACATATAACACCAGTTAATCTAAATTAATGCATCTGTATAAGAACTATATTAGCAATATATTTTGCATCCACAGACATTGTTGGGGAAAAGTGTCTTTGAGATGTAGCTTATCAGGTAGCTCCCAGCCCTGGGATCCAAAACACAAAGGTTTAATTTCTAGTTATAGGAATTGCTACTTTGTGCCTCTGTYTTCCCACCAGTAAGATAGGATAACAAGCTCTTCCTCCTTTATAAAACATTTTAAGATCTACTGGGGTTACACTGATTAAGAAACAAAGATATTTGTGGTTGCTATTATTTAAAATAATGAAAATTAATAAGGCATTGAATTAACGTGAATTTTCCCAGCCTCCCCACATGGATTTCCTGCTTATTACATCAGGCCTCTACAGAATTACTTAATAATGTCAGCATAAACAATATATTCTTATTACGATTACTTAATATGGTCAAGCCACAGTAAATACAAGCTATGTTAAAAAACACACTGATAGAAATCCGTGCTTAAACTGCACAAAATATAATACTCCTGAAGACACAGAATTGACCACCACGAGTTACAAATATGCCAAAAAATACCCTGACCTACTTAGCAARCCAATCTCAAAGCATTTCTGCCCACAGACCCCTAGAAATTACATCGTCTATTGTTAATTACAATTTGCTGAGGTATAATTCTGCTTGGAGTGCCTTTAAATTTGGTATGGCCAGCCTCCCTGCTAGGAACAACCCCAGAAGCTGCTCTCTGGTTATTCCTCCCATTTTTTCCTGTGCATATCCACCTTTTGACCTATAAAGTTCCATCCTCAAGAAGCTGTCAGGAGGGAAAAATATTTTTTTTAGAGTTGGCTCACATCTGTTTGTTCWAGGAGCAGTTTGGTCCACCTGAATTCAGTGTCAGTTTTCAAGTACAGTCCATCCTTGTATAATTTTCTTTATCAGGACTCCAGCCCCCTCTTTATCTTTCAGCTATTGCTGTGCACCTCTGCTCAGAGCTCTGCATGACAACTTTTATGTCTGTCTCCTCAAAAAGACCTTGAAATTTCTGGGTCCATCCTTCTATCAGAAGCTTAGCCTATTTTTACTAATGTGCATTACCTGATGGTGCCCAATTATACTTTAATAGTCCCTTATGAGTGCTCTTATCAAAAAGTCTTTTGAAAATCCAAGTATGCTGTTTCCACCAGGTCCCCTGCATTAACATTGGAAAGAGCTCAAACAAGGCAGAGAGCACATTTTTTTCTTAGAGGAGCCGTGCTGCTTTGATCCTGAGAAGCTATACTTATCCAAGCATTGTGCAATTCTATCCCTAATTGAACCCTCAATCGGGTTCCCTGCTATCATAATAAAGTTTACTGATCTGTAAAGCCTCAGATGCCCAGAGCCTCATTTTGAAGATAAGCATCATGCTAATGAGTTTTAAGTTTTCAGGCTCCCTTGCTGTAAAGGCTGTAATATATCCTTGTCAATGTTGCTCCTCTTTAATGCTTTGTTTGTTTTCAAATCCTTGGATGAGTTATCAGTCAGTCCTTGTGATTTACTGCTTCTGGGTTTCACGAGTTATACCAGAGGTTCAGTCTATTAAGGGCAACAATGTGAYTTTAAATAAAAGTGCCCTTTAAATAGGATTTTCCTCATGTTCAACCATAAAGACTGATGCACAAGAGTGCTTTAATTCCTCTGCTTATTCTTATTATAACTGATAGAAAAGAAAAAAAARTCATGGGAGTGGAACTTTACTTAAAAAATACTTTTTTCAATGTATCACTCTCCTAGCATATTACAAAACTCACTGTGAAAGTTTGCTTAGCAGGWCTGAAGTCGGCAACATAAAACCATCCACAGTAATTTTCAACACTTTATTCCACAAGGGATAAAATGTACAGTTTGTCTGAATCCACTCAGCAAGAGCCGTCCCTTYCTCTGAGTTTAAGAAAAGCCCAAAGCAACTCCTAATTTAGGTGCATCAACTGAATTCCTTAAAGAAAGAGGAGTACAAGAAATAAAAAAAAAAAACTCTCCAGAGCTCAACTTGGAATTTCTCAGTGGGTGTCTGCTCCAAAGAGCATCTTTGTCTTCTGTAAGAGCCCACTGCTTTCCACTCATTGTGTACCTGCCCAATGCACCAGGTGCATCAGCCCCCTAAAACACACTTTCCTGTGTATTTGGGRAAACAGTGCTAGGTCTCAGTACTCTGGATAGACTGTCTCCCCAYGTTTCTCAGGGTTGATTTTTTTTTCCCCTCTGGTATACCCTTATAATGTTGTTCAATTGTCATTACTTTTAAGCACACCTCAGTTTGTCATTTTGTAAACATGAGYTGGAACAGTGACAATGTTTTTGAACACTAAGTGGGAGAAAGACATACTCTTTTGTGCATAAACAAAAATTTAAATTCTGTTAACTTGCTTCTTGCCATTCATACCTAGGAGGGAGGATGAGGGGAAAAAAAGGAGTGGGAGAGTACTGACTGGAGATGGTAATCCAAGTTGGTGTCTTTTCCTGTCTTAGGAAATATTTACTCAAAAAGGACTTTAAGAAGTTATAATTTTTCCATGGCCAGGAAGGAGGTTGCTTGAATTATTTTATATAATTGCCAAGAAGGCTTGGATGCAGTCATTCYTCAATGCTGAGTGTACAGGCTGGATGTGTTCTGGATGTGTTCATGGATCATGGCTGTGCAGTGGTAGAATCTGTTCTCTGTCAGCCCAACACCTCCCAGCATCTGCAAARTGCACTGAACACCAGGGGATGGACTCAGTTCCAGCGCTGCCACCCTGACAAACCAGAGCAGCAGATGCCACAGCCACATCCTCCAGTCGCCTGCTAAGCAAAAAGTGCCCAGACCAGGCATTTCAGAGCCACTAATGGTCTATTCTTCATTTTCTGGYTGGGTGAGCCTGCAGCACTGGGGCACTGATCTGTGTACATGCTGTGTCAGCTGAAATCAGCCATTGTTCTGATCAGAGCACATTAAGTAGAGGTACTCAAAATGTTTTGGTGCGATGACACTTAATCCAAGTCAAAATAATGCATAGGTGGCTTTGCTGATCTTGATTTTGAGATGAAACAGAACCTGTTGTTAAGGGCACAGRCACAGCAGAGCAGCAGGAGGGTCAAGGCCACTCTGCTGGACTCCAGACAGTCACACACGTGTGACAAGCTTGGCTTTGAGGCAGCAGGCTGGCAGGGCCACCAGCCTGGGGCTCTGCTGGCTCTGGCACAGCAGGGATCTGTAGAGCAGAACAGCCAGAGCTGAGGGACCAAGGCCCAAATTAAAGGTTTTTCCAGGGTTAATGCCAGTCTGGTTTGCTGGTCTGAATGTGTATCAGCAGCCTGGAAAGCATCAAGTGTCTCCCAGAGACACTAAACTAAGTTTCACCCAAAATGAATTCATTCAATGAAGATAATAGTCACTTCAATTTATCTATGATCAAAATTGAAATAATTATTTCAATTAATGTGGATGTACCCAGAGTCTCCAACATACCAAGCTTGTGGTGTGGCAAATAAGTAATTTTATTGCTCCAATTTTACTATAAAATTCAGAGTTTCTAATTCAGTGTAGATCAGACATGAATTTAAAATGTCAGAAGCTTCTCTGCAGCAGAGCTGCTGGCATGTGAGTAGCTCTTTCACAGCACCACGATATTGCACACCATGAAAAAAAAAACGTTGTACTGCCTCTAAAGCTGGCATGAAAAGTCATTGACATGTTTGGTGGTGACATTGCTCCTGAGGTTTGCTTACCAGTGAATTAATGAAAAGTTGAAATTTAAGACAGTAGAAAATATTAATCCCTCCACATGTAAATAAATTCACCCAATTTATTTATGCACCCATTTGTGGGGTTGGATTTTTGGGAGCTGAGGAGATGCCTCTGTCTCTGCRTGTTCAGGTACTTTAGGGCTCAGTGTGACAGCGCTGCTGTCACCCCAGGAAAGCTGGAGTCCTGCTGCAGCCCTGTTCACAGAAACAGCCTGTCAATGCCCAGAGCTAATTCCTCAGCAGGATGTCAGTGAGAAAACAGGAGACTCAGACTGGTACCTGGACTCTGAAAAGAAGTTCTGAACGTACAGTACAGCTCTATTCAGGCTGGGCTTTTTTTCCTGGGCCAGGTTTCTGTAGAGGCCATCAAACCAGCAAATCCACCACTCTGGGTGGCTGCACTTAAGCCCCAGGACATCTGTCAGAAAAAGCAGAGCCTGACTGCACCTTCCCAAGATTTTTGTGGGTATCTTCAGCCTCAGACTGCCTCTCTCCAACCCCTAACACGCTGCAATGGGCTGATTCAGAAGGAAGGATGGTTCTGTGGAAATTACCATAAAGGATATTGGTTGAAACCAGAAAATGAAATTTTGGGAGGCTCAGCCAGGGAAGAGTTGCTTAAGGTAACCAAAAAAAAAGTAAGAACAAGGCAATGAACATATTTAAGTGTGAAATCAGAAATCTSTCATCCGAACAGGTCTGAGCTTGAGGAGTCACAGCAGCTAAATATTCAACCAGAACCCACAGATCCTAACAACCTTCTGAAAGGCAGCAGGTGCAGGGTGCCCTCAAGCAGAGCAGCAGATCAAAGGGGCCATCCCATCTGTTTGCCAGCCTGGCTCTCACTGTGAGCACTGTGGCTGCCTTTCACAGCCATTGCTGATAGGTAATGTGCCTTCCAGTCCTGCAAGGGTTTTGCTCACCCAGGATGTTATGTGCTTTGACAGTTTCTCAGAGGGAAGTGTTCTAAAACTATCAAATGCTCYCAAAAAATACAGTATGTGTTTCTTTTCTCAAGCTCTCAGGCTAATTCATGCCTCAAGTAACAGCTATTCRAGTGTCCTGTAAATGTGAATGGAACTGAGGATTTTATTTTTAGCACTACAGATCACTAGGCATTTTATTAAACATTGGCCAAGCTGTCTGCAGTGCAAAACTTTCCTCAGCAGAAATAGAAAACAAAGTACAAACTCTTGGGTCTACCTGTAGCTTTATGAGAAACTGAGTAAAAATGRAGAATCTACTGAAGAAACTAAAATATTTTTGCACCACAGAAACTACCTGAAAAAGGCACTCACTTTTCCCTGAAATGCAGTCATTCCTGAAATGCAAGGCTGGAGAAAATATCATGGATACACAAACATGAAGACAAGTCTGAAACTGGGAAGCTGCCTAGTGATTACCCAAGTTCTAACCTAATCATTTCTAAAGTCTGGATTGGTTTAAAAATATGAAAGGATCTGTGGTTTTGAAAAAATATGGCAAAGTTATTGATTCTATTTCTTACTTGAAGAATTGGCTAGCAGCCCTCAGACCTTGTGATGATGCATTGATTTAGTGCTTAGCGTGGTTGAAAAAATGTGAGATGCGATAGATAAACAATTCTGTCTCCTGTCATTAGAATTGGTATTTGAGAACAAGGACAAATGCCATAAAAGCTGCAGAAGCAGGCAGAAACAGTGACAGGAGCTTCTATCCAGACAGTAATGCTAGTAACAGCTGCTTGAGTCACTCAGCTACCTTGAAAATTGTGCTGCCACACGTCTTCACTGCTGCCTTGCCAGCTATGTAGGATGGATCKGTCTTTACTGGAGTCACACTTGTTAGAATGCTTTTGGGAGTCTCCCAGTAAACTGCTGAGGTCTTTTGCTTAAAATGTGAAATCTGCTGCTTGAAGTACAAATGACACCCTAGAGAGAGAAGGCCAAGTCAGCAATCAACCAACATTCCTGGAAAAAACAGAAAAATCCATAACAGGTTACCAGCATGGCTATGACAAGGGTGCACAGGGGGTTCCAGTGCCTCAGTCCCTCTGACTGCCCAAGAGTCACCTGTGCCAGAGCTGGCACCTGAAATGACCCACTTTGGTTTGCTACAACAGAAAATGAAAGTTCGGAATTTCCTGGGACAACTTATGCTGCTTTTTACCCAGCTAAACAGCACTAGGTAGCTCACTATAGGATTTCCACTGAGCCACCACCAAGGCTGTGATCTGCAATCAATATTATTGACTGTTGCCTGCTTTCTGACCTGTGCCCMGGGTTTGTGGAAGGAAGAAATCCCTGGTGAGAAAATGCTGTTATAAAAAGCCTATCTTTTGTAAGTATTGCCAAAAGCAATTGATCTGAAAGCAGCAAAGATTTTCCTATCCTCGCTTTCTTGCCACCCTTTTGCAGATAACCCGAAGCCCAGATGACTCCTGGCTGTCACAAATGTCTGGAGGCACATGTCAAGGCTGTGGGGCTCCTGCAGCCTCAGGGACTCATTTTGAGGCTCATGTCCTTGGTTTATGTGTCTAATACTAAGCAACATTTCTCAAGAAAGACTGTGTTTTATCCCTGCAGCTGCCTCAAGGTTAGGACACGCCTGCCATATGGTAGACTGAAGACCTATCCAAGTATTTTGAGTACCATTTAATTGCTTTTAGCCAGCAACCAGAAGCCAAGATCAAAAGGCCTTCCTTTGAAACTGAGTACTCTGAAATCTCAAATAATTTTGTACCCAGACTGAGGTGTAAGTCTGCAGAGGTAGAAATTGGACTTTTATCTAAATTCACCTATCTGGCACCAAGCAAGTCTAAGCAGTTGGGTTTTTTCTCAAGGTGACTGTGCAGAGGGATCCTGATGAAGCTGTAACTATTCACTGGCACAGAAGGTAGCGATGTGTCAGACATTAATACTGCTTAAATCTCAGATTTACAGAAGGATTTTCTTCTCTGTGCTTTAGTGCCAGAATTCACTGGATTTTTGTGTAACTGATTACAATAGGAGATGGTGACAGTTCTATCAGACAGATAAGGACACTTGAAACTTTTCTGARCTATTTCTAAGTGAAAAATACCTTAAGATGTGTACTGCCCACCTACATAGAGGGTGAAATTTTATTTTTTGAAAGGACTACAGACTGACAATCACCTCCCAAGGGATAGTCACATAGCCTCATAAAGGATACAGCTCCTTGTGAAGTTTCAGGGGTGGCATTAACTGCTAACAGAAGTCATTCCAAACTCCAGATATTGCCAGCTGCCAGAGCCTTTCACTTCACCTTTTAAAAAAAAAAAACAGCCGCAGTCTTTTTGCAGAAAGACAAAAACCACATCCATGAGGAAACTCGTTCAGACACAGTTTGCCATCGTGTCTGTGTGGCTGTAAAGCACAGATCATCTGGAGCAGCAATTAAAGTTGGAGGAGGAGGAAGAGGTCAGTGGACCAGTCAATAACCAGAGCACCTTTTCCCCACCGCTGGCACACAACCCCTCTGCAGTTTGTTGCTTAATTAAGGTTTGGAGTTTTCTGCAGTGCACTTCTGCCATCTAGCGGCTTTCCTGCCCGGCTGATTTTTTCCTGCCTGGTAGATTTTTTTCCCTTCTGTATCCCAAACATTTTTATCAGGTATCAAATCTCTGATTAAAGCTTGGCAAGGCTAAAACTSATATAATATATGACTAAAATAGAATTGAGAATAGATTGGAAATAGAAAAGAGGTTTCTTTTGGATCACAGCCTTGGTGGACTGCAGATTTTATCACATAGTTATGTTTCATAATAAACCCTATGAAATAAAACATTTTGAAGCAGAAGGGATAATACAGAAGACCTAAGCCAAAATCTAAGATAAAAAATTCTAAAAATTCCAATGCAAGGCACCGATATTTTTAACAGTCTCTGATTCTGGAAAACCTTTATGTTTATCACTCACAAAATAATTCGACCTATAATAAAGGTCGATCCATGATTAATAGAAATCTCTTACAAACTGCATGGCTGAGATACTGCAGTTAACATCCCTAAGCACATAAAAGTTAGASGATTTACATAAGGAATCCCTCCACTCAGCCCATCACAAAACAACCCACCCCACATGGTTAAATCAGACCCCCAAGACATGTTTAGAACATCTTTTAAATCCCCAGCTATTGATGCAAGCAGGAAGGCAGTCCCACTAGCTCAGCTACATGCTATTCTGCAAGCTTTGAACACCTCTGTAATGCTCAGCTTTCCTATTTAAAACCCAGAGTCTTTGTTTCCTGTCTCGTTAAGGAGCTTCCCACTGCTCCATCAGGGGAGAGAATACACAGGAGAAAACAGAATGGGAGAGGCAAGCRAGGCAGGGTGAAAGCCCCAAGACAGGGTGCAATCCAGGATTTAGGATGTGAGTTTGCTCTGCGAGGTGAGGGCTGCCTCAAGGCTGCCTTGAATGGCTCTCGGCACTGCTTTAATGGGAAATGGGAAAGCTGAGCTCCAGGGGCAGCTGAGGGCTGTCCTGGATGTGTTTGTGAGCCAAGTACAGCTGGCAGCATCCTGTGAAGGGCACAGAGAGCTGGCGTTCAGGCTGTGTGTGAGGCTGTCTGGAGGTAAGTGGACCACGAGCCAGAATGCTCCTAATTGCCCTTGTGCCTCCATCAAATCCATCCCACAACTGCAATGCAGTGTGCTCACTCAAATGTCAGCTGTCTCAGCCTAAAATGAAAGCCAAAAATTCATGTTCAAGAGCTGTCTGAAAGTTCAGCAGAAAGATCTGGATCTGTCTGCAGTGTCTGAAAACCTCCTGCTTCTCCTGAAGCCCTGCTTGAASCTTGAAGCTGCTGTGGAGCAGGGTCCAAGTGCCCTCAGCAATCACAGCCAGTCACAGCAATGTTTGCAAATATCTAACACACAGCAACAGCATCAGCCTGCAAACAACGTGTGGCTGCAGATTTGTTTTCTTGATAGAAAGGGTGTAGGAGATTGTTTGAGTTTTCAATGTAGTGTTGGTTTAATGTAAACRGCGTGGTGCAAGGGGAAGGCTTGGGACACGGTGTCAACCCATTGCACACCTTCCTGGGGAAACACTGAGCACCAAAGAACAAAGCCCCTCAGCATCTGCACTTTGAAAGTGAGCTCTGTTCYGCTTTTGAAAGAAAAGAAACCTACATTTGCTTTCGGAAACAAACTTTGCTTCCTGGACACACAGTGTGCCTCTCTGTCTTGAGGGGGCAGATTTCAGTAACATCCCTGTGTTATAGATTACAGCTAACTTGTTCTGGATTCCTCCCTGCTCTGCAGATGTCCCTTTTTGAAAATAAATTTTAAATAACTGTACAGGATTTACGTACCTTAAATTGAACGTTGTCTTCAACCCTCAAAGGTACATAGGTCCCAAATAAYAACTCATTATTCAGGACATGTTGATCTATATGAAGTCTTTGGTGGCCAGAAGGAGTACTCTGAACCTTGTGCCTATTTGTGCTGCCCAAGAAACCWGATACATTCATCAGGCACAAGCAGTGCCCTAATGCTGGATAGAGCTCAAAAGAMAAYGTGGGAGGGAGAAGAGGAGCCCGGKGGTGTCAGAGCCCACATTACTGGGGCGCTCCTGTGCCTCTGCTTTCATTGTACGCCAGCCTCAAGCCAGCTCATGGAGAAACATTCATTAAGAAGCACAAGTGCCASAGAAAGACCTTGCTGGTTTTGTGTGATAGTGGAGGCCAGGAAAGGCTTACCAGCACAAAGTGCATCCATTTCAGCAGGCACAAGGATTGGAGTCACTCAGATTTGTCTCTTGAAGACAGCAGGCACTACTCCAGTGAGTGGCTAAGCTCATCTACTGCATCAGCTTTTAAAGGATTTGCTGTGGCATGGGGCTGCCCCCCAGTGATCAGGTGTGACCCCACTGAGTGCTTTAAAGTTTTAGGAAAAATTGACTTGCATCTCAACCAGTTAAGCACTTCAGTTCTTCAGCCAAGTAGGAATCCCACTACTGTTGTCCCGGGAATAAAGGCTGTAAACAAGCTGTAGAAACATCCTGCAGAGTAACCTTTTTGTTCAGTGCTCACAGAGTGGCTAACWCAGTGGGATAGCAGCAACACAAATCATGGTTATTATCATCCTGAAAGATGGAGGGAAAAATACCTAAAGGAACAAAATTGAAAAGAGAAGCACACTTTCCAGGTCAGCTTTTAAACTAGAGGCTGTGCTCAAGTGAGTTGTGATTTAACTGTGGGAAGTTTCTATCCTCTGTGTGTTATAAAATACAGAGTAAGATGTGACTAAATAGATATAACTCAARCACAAACTTCTCTAGGGAAGCAGGAGAAAGGCATTGTGCTAGAAACAGCAGTTGAAGACAGTGCATTGAATTTCAACACCTATATTCTGGGGTTTTCAGCATTAATATATGGAATTATGCTATTAYCACCAGTATTGATTTGAAATTACTAATTTTCAGCAAGTGATTGATTGGTGACAATGAAATAATTCAATCTGACAATATTAAAAATATTGAATATTTAAAAATACTGACATCTAAGTCTATCGACTCCTTTTAGTTATATACATAAACTCTGTGCCTGTCGTCTGTGCAAACAGCAATGACAAAACTGTGCTGGAAGGTTCTTCCTTGTTTGAGTTCAGTCGAATTTTAATTGCTSTCCCTCTGTGCTGGTTTCAGCTGGAGTAGAATTAATTTTCTTTGCACTGGTTAGTACAGGGCTATGTTTTGGATTTGTGACCCAAACTGACCAAAGGGRTATTACAAACCGCGTGACATCATGCTTAGGATATAAAGTGGGAGAATGAAGGTGGAAGAAGAGGACATTTGGAGTGATGGTGTTTGTCTTCCCAAGTACTGTTGCATGTGATGGGGCTCTGCTCT